>NC_047529.1:110938941-111011660 GCF_012275295.1 Melopsittacus undulatus | reverse complement strand
GATCTGCCACTGAACTCCTTCCCTCTGTTGTAATGCTACTACATTAGCATGAGGTCCTGGAGGACACATCATCAGGTTCTCCAGGTGGGCTAGGAAATGCTTCAGTGGGCAGCATCCACAAACCCCAACTGCTGACTCCCACGTGGAAATAAGTATAATGTGTTCCCTACCTAACAGTTCCCTTGTACCCACTGTAATGAACTGGCAGAGAATCAGTGCTAATTTGGCAGAGTGAATGCTCGTGGACTTGAAAAAAGAGCCTTCATCTGCTTTTCCAAAACGCAAAAAAATGTAAATCACGCTATCTTGTTTCAAAGTCTATTAGAAGGTAGCAGTGATGTATAGTTCAACCTAGCACCTTTCACAGTGACTAATATGCAGCTTTCTTGGTGTTCACCAGGATGACTGGTGATAATGATAATGATGAATACCCATGCAAAATAGCCGAGGTTTTTGAAAATGGTTCTCTTTTACTCATTAAATACACAGGCGTCAGCAGCACAATAATGTGTCAGAAGCTATTTCTGAAGAACACAAACTACTACTTCGTTTAAGCAACCCAGAATAATTTTAAAATGACTGAATGTGCCTGGGGATTGCAAATGTAAAGCCAAAGTAAATTTTCCCTCCTTTAAGACTTGTCTTTACATTAGCCAAGAAGACATTAAGATGACTCTCGCTGCAGTCATATATGAAATTTTATACTCATAGCGTTTTGTGATGGTGATACAGTCTGAAATATCGGTATCCCCAGTATGAAGAACTGCAGCTGATGTGCTAACTGCATACAAAGAGAATCATGACAGTTCATGTGTAGCATTTAACCAGGAGATGTACGAAATAAAGTAACCCATTCACTGTGTAATCCTGACATAAACCAGAATAGACGCAAAATAATAATACACAATCAAATCTGGTACACGGCTACATGAAGCAGCAAGTGTATGTGACTTTCTCTAAACGGAGTTAATGTGTAGGCTGCTTCCTTCATTGAATCAGATGGCAGATAGTTAACTTCAGGCATGACGTGTCTCAAATATATTCAAGCTTGAAATATAATGAAATGAGTAATTGGCATTTGCCCAAGAAGTGCCTTTATTAAATGGACACTCAGAAGAAGCAAGAGGTATAAAACAAGCATAACAGCTAGCAATGTCTAGGTGATGCTTTTTTCTCCGAGGGAATTGTAAGAAATTTGGACAAGAAATGAAGAAGCAGAATAAAAGCATGAAAGCCAATGTCAAGTATCACAGTAAAAGGGGAAGGATGGGGAAAGGAATGAGGAAAAAAGATAAAAGCAAATAAAAAAAATTAAATACTACATCAATAATTGTGAAAAATAATCTTTTATCTAGAAGGAATTTACTATAGCTAGCCATGCATCTTCTGATACTGCCAACACATACTACTGCTTCTGTCTTAGAATAGCTTCTTTAATATTTAGGAAGTGCCACTGTCATTTTCCCCTTCTGCTTTTCTGGTTGCATCCCTTATGACTGACTGCTTGTTGCTAATGTCAGTGTCCTCAGGGAGAGGAATCATTCCCCCCCCTTCAGTTTCAGTCTGAGGCTGATGAGCGTGAAGAGAGATGGCAGACTGAGGGACTCTGCAGCACAGAAACATATCCAGGATAGCAAACGAAGAAAGACTGCTCAGTAATCAGATGTTTGATTTTTTTCTGCCGGGCTGATCAGGGAGATGTACTGGTGCTTACATTACTCCTAAATGGGAAACTAAAGAGCTATCACACCTCCTTTTAATTGTTTCAGACAGAAAGAGAATAAATAAAAAGTTGTGATATTCTTGGAATTAAAAATGCTGCATCTACAGTGCATAATAAATTAAGCATATTTTAATTTCAAGTATTGCACTTGGAAGGAAAATTTATCCAACTCCATCTGCCTTTCACCAGCCATCGTAAGTGCATTAATAAAAACAGGCTTATCAAATAATCTGACAAAGCCTAGAGATAATAACGAAGTATAATCTACCTTTACAATTATATGGATATGCCTGCACAGCCCCCCTGGATTGCAGCCTGCCAGTTAGATTATGGAGAGTTTTGAGACGGAAAATAGGAATTTTTTGGAAATGTTCCTGATAGTAACTGAAAGGGAACTCTGCAGATACAGCAACAATGCTCTCATCTGCCATCCTGCTTGCAAGCCATAACCAAATATGTTTACCAGGTGACCAAAAGTAACTTGCTATTCTTGGAGGAACAGCTTTATCCTGCTATGCTCTAGGCTGCTTTAATGACACTAAAAATACAGGTCTTGTGACTACAGGCTAGGCTAACAGAACTGGGCCCCCACTACATTATGGCATAAACTTAATATGATATATGATGTCAAAGCTGGAAAATCATTGTGTTTCTTAAAGTGGACGGGAGATGTGATTTAAACTGCTTGGGTTGGAGTCCTATAATCAGTCATCCAAAAAAAAATTTATTACTTAAGACTTACTCAGAAGCAGACAAGCTGAAAACCTATTTTTATGCAATAAAAAAGTTTATAGGCTCTCATAAACATGTAAATTACTTCTTCGTACACATTCTGCACACTGATTTCTTTTGTTTCATGTGTAAGACTTTTCTGTTGTGCTTTGTGACCATGGTCAGCAGTTTCTATTTGCAAATACGCCACACTGGGTTTTACTTTGTCAGAAACAGCACTGATCTAACCTTGCCCATTGGTTGATGAGCAGGAAGAAGAAGATTGCAAATGATGTTGCAAAGACAGGAGATAAAATATACAGCCTAGCAGCAGATAAATGTATAGATTACTGTCATGTATATTTACTCCTGTGTAATCCAGAAATGACTAGAATAATGACAGCATTATACAGATGTTTATGGTTTTAAACATTTGCTTCCTGTTATTTTAAAGGATTACAGGCAAACACAAATAAATGCTTTTTCATGCTATCCTACTAAAGTGACAAAAATAGTCTTTAAACTGCTCTTGTCTTTTGCTTCCAGATAGTAATCAGGCCTCATCTCTGAAACTTACTGTTGACAAAGTTCTAGTTGGCCTTCTCCCCTTTGTAGAAATGTGGAGACCCTAGAACTATGATCACATCTTAGATAACCACTCTCAAGACTTGCTCATGTCCCCAGTTTGAGTCACTCATTTATCCTGAGTTAACCAAATTCCACTGAATTCAGAAAGTTTTATTTAAGTGATTTCAGGTGATAAGAGTTATTTGTGATTATGCTTTCCTAGTTCCTGATAATAGGAAAGAAAAGGAGTTTTTTCCTCTACTCAAAGAATATGTATAGCACTGGAGCAGTTCACTCCTTGGAAATGATGTGGTGGGTTTTTTGTTTTTTTCCAAGCAAATTTTGGGGCTCACAAAAGTTGAAGTGAATTTCATATCTAAGATGCATTGTGTAATCTTGATTAGGTATTAATGCTGAACAAGAATCACTGTCTCTTGGTGCTCATAAAAAATAGTTGTCCCTAGAATGTGTCATACAATTGTTATCTTTTTCCCCTTTAAGACTGATTTAAAGACTTTTAAATATGACATCAGCTTTGAAGCTTTTCAAAGTAACAAAGGCATATAGGTCAAGAGTGTGTCAAAACGACATTTAAATGTCAGATCAGCACTTACTTTATTGAGATACAATGTAATGTCTGCCTATTCACTGAAAAAGTGTTTAAGTCTGCTTCAAGTGATCAAAACCAGTTCTCCAGTAATGATACCTTTGAGTGGCTCCGGGAAGATGTAGAATAGAAACTGAGATAGATTTGATGGGGGGAAATAGTAAGGAATAAAATTAGGAATTCTCTACCGGTCTGACATGAAGTCAACATGCCCACATTACACCTGAACTTGCACACAATATGAATTAAAGCAAGGTAAAATCAAATAATCAAATACTTTTGTGAAACACCATAGCTCAGAAATAACAGAGAAGACCAAATGCCACAAAGTTGGGGATAGAAAAGACTTTAACATAGCTGAGCCAACATTGCCTCCACCCATTCATAATGAAAAGTAAATGCAGAGGGGGACAGGAACTTCTGTGCCAGGAATCTGCAGGCAGAGATGACAGAAGACAGGGAAAGGAAAACAGTGCTATTGAAATGTAAAGACAGAAAACTGAGTCTAAAGACTGTTAAGTGAAGGGTCTTGCAGAGAGAGTATTATGGAACGACAGCCTGATTTTATTTCTCCCAAATGAGGTATTGCCTCAATTACAGCTTCACTGTAAGTACTAGTTTGAGGTGAAGACCCTCCTCCTGATGCAGGCCTTCCCAGCACAGAAGATAAAATGGGCATCAGCTCCCTCAAGCATTGGTCTGGTCACAGGACAGGTTGGGGAAGTGGTGGGTCACACACAAAGATTGTACTCCTGTGCAACAGCTTTCTTCATCAGTGCCATCATCCACCCCTACCTCTTTCTGTCACATTTTTAAAAGCATTTGTCACACTCTGGAAAGGACCTGCTTGGTGATAAACTGGAACCGCTGCTGATGAAGTCTATGCTGCCCCTACCCTGCTTGTGTTCAAGGCCAGGTGTGGCTACGGGGCTTGAGCAACCTGGTCCTGTGGAAGGGTGTCCTGCCCGTGGCAGGGGGCTGGGAACTGGATGAGCTTAAGGTCCCTTCCAACCCAAATCATTCTGTGATTCTAAGATTTCTGGAAGAAGGTGAGAGTTTCTTCTCCATTCTTCCAACGACCTTGTATGCATGTGTGTGGTTGGCACCTTGGTGTGAGTTCTATTTCCATGGCTGGCATGTCCTTGGCTGCTGCAGGACACCCTGATGGCACTGACTCGTTGCTGGTGAGATGCAGGTACTTGTCCTGCTAAGAAGAAAATGGACTACACTCATTAGCTAGTTTCTCTCTACACAGAAAGCTGTCAGCTAATTACCTTCCCTGACTGGTTGCTTAAATTGAATTTGAAGTAGGAGTCTGCGGTAAAAAGTTTGATAGTCTATTCCAAATTTCACACTTTTCCCTGCTTGTTTGTGATGGGAGAGGATGTACAGTTCCACAACGATTTTGTCTCCACAGATTGTTAGGCTTTCATCCCAGAAATTCATGCTTTCAAGTTGTTGATTATTTTTCAGACATTATTTTGTGTGGATTTTCTGATTACTTAAGAGCTCAAAACGATCTTGCTATGATGTACAATGCTTTTAAATTAAGGACAATCTGCATCATGTGCTCTGGGGTGACATATGTGTGTACCTTAACTGACAGAGAGACTGTCCCTTGCAGTCTAGTGACACTACTTTATGCTGTCTCTTGCAAATACAGCAAGCAGACATTAATGCTGCAGGCATTCAAATACCCAAAGTGCAGTCTTATTTTTCACGAATGCTTAGGTGACAGCTTGTTTAATACACACTGATATAATGTGGGTCATGGTGTTTGCCAGCAAGTGAGAAGCTCCACAGCAAACATTTCAATAGGTGCATTACTAGTTAGCATCCACCCCATCAGAATTTTAAATTTCCTTTTTCTTGGTGAATTATCAAGGGGCTATACTGTGGCATTTAGCTAGCCCTACATTAGGGACTGTGTAAAAAAGAGAAGCACCAAGAGAAACATCCCTGAAACACATACAAACACATGGAGAGCACAAACAGTGCTTCTCTTCAAGGTTGGGAAGCTCTACCTTATTTTTTTGGTGCCCTGAATCTAAAAAGTGTTTGAGGCACAGAGGGTATTAGCTTGTGATCCTGCTTGTGACCCTACCACACCAGCTGCTTCCTACTAGGAGAAGCTCCTAGTCTAAAGCTCTCCTGCATTCAGGAGGCAGTGTGCTAAGGAGGGTCAGCCTCGGTTTACCTGGCCTAGGTTTCTTACACATAGGTCACTGGGCTAAGTCATGACCACAACTAATAGGGGCTAGAAGAGGCAAGGGCCTTTATGCCTACCTTCTCTCAGTTAAACAAAAACATGACCTTACAGCCAAGGGTAATTTAGAGAACATAAGACACACAAACCTATTTAAGCAAAGCATTCAATGTCAGGATCTGGAGTTCTGGTTCATCATATTGACAAACATATCCCCACCATTTGCCTGTAGGTTCATCACTTCCTTTATTCAATTGTAATTAACTCCACAATGACCTGTCCACAGTATTTTAAGACTAGCAGAAAGAAATATAAAACATTCTCTCCACCATTTATATTTTGGGTCTGTTTTCTTCATGCAGAGACATTCTTATACTGCACCCATACAAGATGTTTTATCCACATTGCCAAGAGCAATGCTCATGAGGAGATGCTCTCCCAGAGACAAGCAGCGTAGACATTTAACAGTGTGCCCCATGCCACAATAAGAGACCCGTCACTTTCCAGCACTAGCTAACACAGACTCTGCTTTGGGCTGACATAGCTATATTGCTCCTGAGAACACTTAGAGCAGTCTGGGGATCTCTACAAGAACTCTGTTGCTCAATTCAGACATGACCACAGACATGGCCCATCAAAATGGGCACAGTCAGGATGTACTTAAGAACCCAGAGGCAGGGTGAGAGGAAAAAACCCCACCAGGTTATGCTATTTTATAAGCGTGTTTCTGAACGGCTCCATGTTCAGACTCATCAAGCCCAAATACTTCAGATGATCTGCCTTTTTTATGTATTATTTTCCATTTCTATTTTCTTACCATTCACTTCTGCTCACATAACAGCATGGTTCATGTTCTCCTATGCCATCCACTGGTTTTGAGTATGTGTTCAACACGAACCACAGGTCTAAATTTTCAATTCATTTCTCCTGCAATCACCCAGCATTAGGATTTTGAATTTGGGTCATAGTCAGCTTTTTGAACCCAATTTGCTTCTGACACAACATCCTTCTGAAGACAAGCAATGATTTTTTATTTGCAATGCAAACTAAAACCTGATTTACTGAGCCTTCCCCACCCTGTGACACAGCTCTGCACACCACAACTGCAATCAGGACACTGACAAACTGATTTTGGAACTCAGCATCCCAGCAAATCAGCACACTGAGGGTACCAAGCACAAAGCTCATATTTTTTTCATAAGATGCTTCCTGTACATCAGTGCTCAGCTGAGTCCTACTGTTTGGACCTTGTAAACTTTGACCCATTTAAGGAGAGGGCAACAGAGTTTCCATGCTATTTGTTCTGCAAAGTAAACCTCCAAATGGAAACCACCAGTACATCAAGTGTTGCACACTGTATGTCAAAGACACACACAAACATAGTGGCATCTGTTACTTCACAATGCCACATTACCATGGCAGGATTAGTCTGGGAGTGTGGATTTTAAATTAGTCTCGTCCACACACTGAGATAAAAGTTGGGAATTGTACTGCATTTGGTCATTATCATCATGCCACATCCTACTTAGATCACTAGCATTGTCAAGATACATTTCAACATTATCACATAGTCTTTTTCTATTTCTTTTACCCCATTTTTATTTCACCACTACTACCCATCTTTTTATAATGCCAATTAACAGGTAGGGAACTGAGGGAAAGGAGTGAATGATTCTGTCCCCCATCTAGCAGCAGCAATGACAAAGATAGAAGAGAATTAGGTCTTCTGGGTACCTGCTGGCCACCCTGTCTTAAATTCAAGTCAAGCCTACTTGCACAGTCATAAAGTCTCCTGTTTTCCTCTAATCTCTTCATGGTGAAGTCAGGATTTCTGGCCAAAATCAGCATTTTCATCTGGAGGTCTGAAATATCTGTCCTGACAGGCAGATGACAAGTAGCTGAAACAGTCTGATATATATTTTGAGGGCAAACTGAAACCAAGAATTGTGACAATCCACTGGCACTTAAAACGTCTTTGTTGCTTTATTGGTGGGTCCTGTTGGTGCTGGAGAGACTAAAGCTGCCTGAATGCTTCCTTTCTACTTGAGAAGCTGGTTTGACAGGAATTGACTTTTAGGCAATTTTTTGATAGGCAGTTTAGCTCCTCTTTTATCTTTTCTATGCACACACATGCACACTATCTATCTTGTACAGAGAGTCCTCCAACCTTGCCAGTCTTCTTTTGACAACCTGCCCCCTGTAGCTACACATAAAACCTTCCATCTGAATGCCATGAGCTCTTCTTCCTAAAGATAATCATATTGAATTGTGCTTTGCCTGCCCAGGTCACCTATTTCCTCCTCCATCTACACTCATCTGAAGCAAGATCTCATCTTTCTTGTAACATATTATTTCTCAAAAAAACTATGGAAAGAATGCCAGATGCCCACCCAGCTCCTCTCTCATTCCCAAACCTCAGCAGGGCAGGAAGAGAAAACAGGATGGTAAAGTTCATGGGTCAAGCGTCAGGCTTTACAAGCCTGTCTAATCTTGTCCCATTTCATGCTTCTTTCCATCTCTAGTCCTTTAAACATCAATACTTCAAGAAAATCTGTACTAGAAGTTACGAGTATGCTCCTTTCATTGGTCTCTGAGGGAACTATCAGGGGTAAGATTACAGGACAACAGACTGACAGACACAAGGTCCTCCTCTCCATACTTTCAGCTGACTGGACACAAGCCCAAAACCTATATTAGCAAGGTGTCATCTTCATCCTGTGCCTTATTGTAACTGCTCTCCCTCCTTTTCCCTAAGAGGCCTAAGCTCTTGCATGGTATCTGATTTCATTTCTGTCTGCATCACTATAGGCAGTTAATCTTGAATAAAGTTAATGGAGATTTATGTTAGTACTAGCAAGAACTGAATCAAGTAATATCGGCAGAACCAGGCCCAAAAGAAAGCCCAGAGGAACTAATAGGTTCCTCCAAGAGAATGATAGAACTACTTAAAAAATTCAGTTCCTTTGACAGATTTCTCACATCAAGTATGTTATTACCATCTATTATTTTCTTTCTCTTTCTAGAAACTTTTCAGTTCCTGAGTATAGCCTTCAAACATTAGATTCTGTTGAACTTGTAGGTTCCTGGAAGCTGACTGACACCAAAGATGAAAGATAATAAATACTGTAATTATAATTCATAAATTAAATGCTACAGCTAGAAGATGCTAAAAAAAATTAATTTGCTCTTAATTAACTTTCAGAGGCAAAGAATAAAACAGTTTGTAAGAAAGTTTTAACAGAAATTAACTTGTAATTTTTTTGCTTCAGAAACAGATGACGAAAATCAATTATCTTCACAGAAAAATGCGAGATTCATGTTTTTATCAATCAATAAGGATCTGATTATACCAAAGAAACAATTAGAAGTAGGATAACTGATATAAAACAGTATTTTTATTAGTTTTTCTAGCAAAGAAATGGAATGAACAGCAGCACTGTAAAACATGGTGTTTTAAAAGTCTGTTGTTCTATCATAGAGATTCAATTCCAAATACAGGATATAAGGACTTACCTGCTTATTCTTATTTTTCCAACAGTGTTGGATAAATATCTCCTTGCAGCACCCCATCTTCAAAAAGGGGGAGTTTGAGATATGGTTATAAAGTGTTTTGCAGATCAAAAAAACTCCTAAAGAGTTTCCTAATCAAACAGTTATTTATCTAGTTCTACTGCCAACATTATGGTGAGATTGCAAGTGACCATACATAACCTATACATGGGATAAAGAGTAAGAGCTCTTCCTCTGGGGCCATTCAGACCGTGACATGTCAATAACATGACAGTCAATGAAGCCTTTGCACATGATTACCCACTTCTGGTCCATCCTACACAACCGATGGACTTTGTTAGAGAACAGAAAGGGGCGCAGCAAGTAATGGGCAAACAAAGCTCTCCTCTACTAAATCCCTTTTAAAAAGTGTATTTAATTTTATAAATAACCTCTGCAGAATATGTCCAAGATAGCCTTCCTGAGAGAAAACCAAACTAACAGATCGCCAAAGTTACAGATTGAAACCCTCCAGCTCCACACAATTTGGCAAAAGTCAGCTAGTATTTCTGACTGCTGGAAACAAATGATTAAGCCAGTATCTGAAGGGGGCCTACAGGGATGCTGATGTGGGACTATTCATTAGGGACTGTAGTGATAGGACAATGGGTAACAGGTTGAAACTTAAACAGCAGAGGTTCAGATTGGATATAAGGAAGAAATTCTTTACTGTTAGGGTGGTGAGATACTGGAATGGGTTGCCCAGGGAGGTAGTGAATGCTCCATCCCTGGCGGTGTTCAAGGCCAGGTTGGATGAAGCCTTGGGTGATATGGTTTTGTGTGAGGTGTCCCTGCCCATGGCAGGGGGGTTGGAACTTGATGATGTTAAGGTCCTTTCCAACCCTAACTATTCTACAATTCTATGATTCTATTTAGAGACAGACTTTTGTTTCCCCTTAAAGAACATACACAGAGTTTAGTTTCAGTCCACATACCTCCTTGTCTTTCTTGTCTTGTTTTCGAGGGCTGGCATCCAAGGGCTGTCATGCTGCTGTTTAATAATTTTGACGTCTGGTCAGGTCATTTTTCAGAACGAAATGACATGCAGCTTTCACGTTTTCCTTTTTCATCCTAGATAAAGTAATGAAGCTTTTCTTTCACATATGGCAAAAGCATTTCCGTATCAAGCTCACTACTATTTAACTAAACTGAAATATGACTGGGAGTCATCACAATAAGCAATATCACTCACATCAGGAAAAAACCCTTTTGCTCTCAGGAAGGTAGGATATGCACCATTTAATTAGATGCTTCCTGTATTTGGGATTTTTTTTGCTCCTGCTTTGGAGCAAAATCCCAACCTCTGTGCCTTGAGGACTGCCTGCTGAAGGTGTGAGCTTGGTCTTTTTTCTAACATACCCATGCAGACATTTATAGGTAATTTGGTGAACTGATGCATTTGGCAAAAAAATCATCTCCATGATTGGCTAGTAGTCACAGAACGACCATGCTTTTATAAACTAAGTCTGCTACTAATGGCATGGCCAGCTTGTAGACCTGAACCTTACCATAAAACTTGATTCACTAGTAGCAGCAATATAACTGCTTGGTTTGAGCTGATGTGGACACATTTCCATATTAACACAATTTTTTTTTCAAGAAACAATGAACAATACATTGATTGATCATCTTAAAAAGGTTCAAAAAACCCCCAACTCTTGAATATATATTTTAACATGACTCTCATAAGTATTTCTTAACAGAGAGCATTTTGGGACCATTAAAGTGCTACCACTAGAACCAATTAAATATCCTTGCAGTGTGAGCTCCCATTCATCATATGAAAACATCTGGGATCTATTCTTATATGATTAGCATTTGTGATGCTGTAGATACTTTTATTTCTGTGTAATTTTTATGCTAATGCTGGAGGCCGAGACACCAAACCCCTTGCTGCTCACTTTCTCCCCATGGCTGAAGCCTCTCATCCAGTTCAGCTGAGAAGGAGACCAGCAACATCTCTGGGTCTTCCTCGGCATGAGAAATGTCCACAGGGCATAGGGGAGCCTTGACCTCATAACACAGGGCCACACTGCTGCTTGACAGTCAGGGCAGTACAGAGACACTGGGCATCTTGACAACACATTTATGAATAAACCAGTTTGTTGCACTTTTTGGAGGCAGAAAGAGAGTCTTTTTAAAGGAAGGAAAAACCTTTCTGTTTCCCAGGCTTGATCTGTTTCTAAGAGGAGAGTACAGCCTATTAGAAGACTATGCAAATTCTAGTTTTCTTTTTCAAATGGCAATTAGTCGGTGTAACTCATACCATTATTTGCACTGTGTGACATTAAGTTAAATTCTTTTTCAGTTAAATTACTATTTGCTACTGATCTCTAGTGCCCTTCAGACACTCTTGAAAATAATTATTTGGGGCTCTATTAAAATATTTTAATGCATAAAACCCCTGAAGTACTAGCTGATGACCAATAGCAATATTTTAAACAGGAACAGGCTTGGGGCTTTGGGGTTTTGGTATGTTTAACATTACTGGAAGAAACTGGAACAAAGCTAATGATGAACAAGCTTTCTAATGCTCTCTAATCTTGTGAGTCAAAAGAAAACTTAATATATTACTTTAAACATAGGCACTGGTTTGAAAAGCTCTTGTCTAACTGCTGTATTAAAATATGGAAAACCTAGATTAACAGAATAATACAGACGTGTTAGTTCATCTTTCTGCCAATGCAGGGTGCGTTTTAAATCCTTAACACCTGAAGTACCACTTTGATTGTTGTAAAGCAAAGTGAGGTAGTGTACAATTTACAGTGCAAAAGATACTGCTCTTGTCCTGACTTCCTTTCAAACATGGAAAGTCTGATGCCACCAAATTCTCAAACAGAACTGCATTAATTTGGATAAATTAGAGCCTGAAATGAGGACAGACTGACTATTCCTGATAGGACATCCATCTGGGAAGGGGGGGAGAGAAGAATGGAAAAAAATTGGTTGCCTTATTTTGAATTCATTTAATCCATTTTCAAAATGGATAGCAGTAAATTGAAAGGAGATGGTTTTAAACTGGAATGACGGTACCCACACTTAAGAGACATTTCTCAAAAATCAGTAATGAGAAGTAGCTTCTTCTAGTGCAAATTTTTGCAAACAGGAGTGGGGAAACTGAGTTACACAAATCATAACTCAGAAATTCCAGATAATCAATAATGCAGGAGCTAGTTTTAGCCTGGCATTTTTTTTTCCTCCTTATCTGTTCAGCTGCTGCTGCAAACCTTTCTCACCCCCTGCTCTGAATGGCAGAAGATCAGAGAGTTAATGACATTAGCAACATGTATTACATGATAACATTTCTGCTTCACAGTATGTTAGCTGGACTCCTTCAGCCACCTTTGTCCTCCCCTCCCATTTTAGGTTGTGCCTCTAACAACATACAGCTTGAAAATAATATTAACAAACAGGTTTAGTCATCATTAAATTTCAAACCTAGAAGTTTCCTGCAAATCTGAGTGTTTCTGAACTGCATTCTAGATCAGCATGCTAAACAGGAACATGAACACTTTCTGCTATGACGGTATCAACTAAAATAGTGATTTATTTGCCCTTATTTTCCTGAAAGCAAATAGAAGTATGCCTTATGTAACTAAAATATGCTTGTGAATGGTTATGTATACTCATAAAGCCAACACCTTCCTTGTTAACTTACTGCTTACATAAAATGTTATGTGTACTTATGGAGCTAGCAAGGACAAAGTCAGCAGTTTAATGTTTTGTTTCCTTCTGCATCACAGGAAAGCCTGTATGAAACTGGAATATTCTTATGACAGCACATTGACAATGAAGTACCAAACATCATCACATTGTGACTAATGCTCCATTTTATATCTTAAATATTTTTATCTTGTATTTATATTGTGCTATCTGATATTAGGTTTCTGAGTGGGCGCTTCAGAGCAAATACAAGACTTTAATGCTTCCCTGCAGTTTGAGAGCTCTCTTTTCTCCACAAATCCCCTCCTACTGCCTTCTTCCCATCTCCTCAGTGCTTCAGCCTCTCATGAACAGGACACTGTAAGTCATTTAACACCCCTCTTTGAAGAAGACTCTATCACCCTATACATGTGAAACAATAAAATGCCTCCTCCAGACACACTCTATATAAGTAGCCTCATGAGCTAATCTCCCAGCTCTGTGAATCTTAGAAAATGGCGTGCACCCATCTTTAACTTTCCTTTTTATCCTTCTGTCCCCTCCTGCACTTCTTTCTTTTCCTGCTCTTTTCACCCAACAGTGAGTTTGATGGGTTAATGCTCATGAGACAAGCTGTATAGAAGACTGCAAAATTCACCCCCAGGGCTTGATCAGTCTTTCAGGTCAAGAAGTCCATCACTGAAAAAGCAGAAGACCAAACATCACAACTGCACTGCAGTGGCAGGCAATCAATGAAAACACAATAATAATCAATAAAATAGGTACAAATACTCTGATGTTCACTTTTTTGAACTGCATCATTGATAAGATGTCAGTGATAAACCACTACGAGTTGCCACAAAGCATTGTCACATTGATTGTCAGAAACCAGGGGGAATCTGGCTATATTTCTATTAAAAACCAAAAGAAAACAGGCACTTGAGAGCTGCTAGCTAAGGAGTCAAGTAACTCAAAGTTTGTGCTGTTTAATTTTGGCACTGTAAACTACCTTAAGCTCCCATAAAACAAGAACTCATTAGAGGCAAAACTGACAGTGACGCTATTGTCTGCAGCTAAGGTTCAAAGCCAAAATCCTTGTATCAGAAAAGATGAGGGTAAGGGCAGCAGAAAGTGTGTTAAAAAATATCTGCCCATGTTTTCTATATTAAAACCAGCTTAATAAAAATGCTAGAGCATAAGGTTTAAACCCTCTCTAATGTGCAACGTTACCTAACATTTTAAGGTGTGAGATTTTAAGTTGCAACCATGCTTCCTTTCTGAAAGATTTCCAGATTCACTGGAAACAACCCAATTTGCCTATGTACTGGAAGATACTAAAGGATTCAAAAATTGTATTTATAACTAGAGCCAACCTCTCAATGCTCTAGCTGTGAATGGAAGAAATGCAATTAGCATGTGAGAATTAAAAAGGGAATACAGCAGTGTACGAATTTGACACCCTTGCCTCTGCTCTGAGATCGTATCTCTGCTGCTCTGGCAGAGTTGACTCTTGACTATGTTTCAATGACATTCTGTTTGAAAATATCCTGTTTAACCATCTCCCTGACTGTGCCATGAAATTCACTTGGCTTCTAAGAGTAGGGATATTCCTACCATCTCTTATGTAGTCATCCTTGGGCTGTGCCACAAGAACAGAATAAAAGACTTAGCAAATCTCTCTCCTTCTTCTTCAGAGACATTATTTTATCCAAATATATATAAAGGTTATTTTTTTTATAGATGCAGATTCTTCTTTTTTTTTTTTTTTTTTTTTTTTTTTTGTGCAGCAGCCTCCAGAAGGTACCTGAAAAAGAAAACATAACTAGAAAAAAGCTGCCTGAGTTGCGGCAGGCAACAGACAGAGCTGCTCTCATGCAGGCCAACATAGTTGAGACAAGCAAACAAAGGGAGTCAACAAATGCCCTTAGTCTGTTCTTTTGGAAGAATTGAAATGGAGGAAATAATGATTTACCACTTCTTCCATGAGAAGTTGTCTAGCCTTCATTTCCTGAGTACAGCCTAGTAGTGTGCCCTCAAATCAGTATTGCCCTATTATTATATTTTAGTCAATTTTTCCAGGCTCAAAAAATATTCTGAGATCACTCTTGTAATGCCAGGAAGGTGTTCACTTGCTGAGCATAAATACATCCTCAGTAGTCCTTTGATGAAAACACATCTACCACCAGATCTGAAATTGTGCAGCTGCAGCAGTAACCAGTATTTCAGGGACCCATAACCCCAACAAGATTAGTACTAGGGTCAAGATAGAAAAAACCCCATCTCTTTTAGAGAAAAAAAATAGAGTATATGTTAAAATGGTTCTTGTTTTTCAACACATTCTTCTTTCTGGTAAGTTCTCTACAGCCTATTATTGAGACATAGTGGTTGAGAGAAAAGGAAACCTGAAGGAGCTAGAGAGATACTGACTGACAGCAGTATGTTCAAAAAGCTTTCTTTCAAAGGAAGCTCATAAAATATGTAGCCCAGCTGTTCTTTCCTTTCTAATCAGACTTCCTGATATAATGAAAGTTCATCCAGAATGACACTTCCTCATTCATGTGATGATAATGCAAGTTCAACCAGAATGACACTTCCTCATTCATCTGATACTTCTGTCAAGAAAAAGGAAAAAGCAAATAATGGGAAAAGAAGATCAGTTTAATCTATTCCAACTTACCTATGCAGGTGAATTTGGTAGGAAATTCTATTAAACTGAAATCTGTGAAATTTTGAGCTCTTAAAAAAAACCCTCTTTTAAATAGCAAATATTTGTTTAAGATTGCCCTGTATTACTGATGCAGCTAATTAGCTAACTGGCTGTGCCACAAAATCTGTCACTTCTATCTGTTTGAAACATAAATAACTGTATCACTGCCCTCACAGTGTGATTTTGTGCCACATGCCCTATGTCATAGAGAATACAGCACTGCAGCACCTTCACCTGCAAACATCAGACAATGACTGCCAGTCTGCTGGCCAGACTGGTTGTCCTTGTGGCAAAGGGTCTGCAGAACATGCTGGATATGCAGAACATGCTAGGTTTATTTGTCTATTTGAGCATCACCTTGCTGACAGCTACAGCAAGATATTCAGGGCAATTAGAATGGTGTTATTAATGGTAATCAAGGACTGACATCACCTCCTGCTCAGCCCATGTTATTCAATATAAAAAGAAGCTCAATTAGTTCTGCATTCAGAGTCTGGGTTCATAGAAGTTGTGGCAGCGGCAATTAATTGGGGCTTCTCATTTTGGTAGGTTAAAAAATAAAAGAGGCATTTGGGTAGTTGTTTTCATTTTTAATAAGAGCACATTTTACTCTTAGGGTCAGGAGTGTGAAGTGTTCTAGCTCATGTTACAAAAATAATGATGTAGGGGGTCATCTGAGATATATAGGGATGACGGGAAAAAAAGGAAAAGCAAGACAGACAGCTACAGGCCCGCTGTTGACGTATGATGGTCCTTTGCTGTGCAGCCATCACTAAAATGCCAGGTTGCTAAATACCTTGGAAAAGAAAACAACATACTAAGAAAGAATAATTTATTGTTTTGGATGGTGAAACAAAACTCTTTTCTAGATCAGGCATTTTAAATAACTGTTTTGATATTCACGCAGTACCAAGCAGGGGAGACAGCTTGTCAGTGCCTCCTTTATAAAGCATTCATTTCTTTAAAAATACTGTGTTTCTTGACAGTTAAAAGGAAAAACGTTTAAATCAGCTTCTCTGTTTTTGAAATGAAGATCAGCAAAAATCAAAACTAAACAAACAAGATGTTTCAACTATTTCCAAGTCCTATTTATACTTCTTCCTAGCAAAGAAACAGTTTATCTTCCAAAGGAAAATCCAGGAAAGCCTGTATCAGGATTCATCTTATTTTAAACCTGCTACTGCTAATGAGGCTGTTTTGTTGGCTCATAGGCTGAACAGTGAAGGTGCATCAATTTGAAGAGTTAGGAAGACAGCGTCATTTCCAACTGCTTTCTGGCTAGCACACTGAGGAGCACAGCCTCAGTAATCTTTTTCATTCCATGGAGAGCACTCAGCTTCTGACGGTATTTGCACACCCAGAGGCAAAGTAATCTGCATGGACATGTCTCATTGTACCACATTTCCCGGAGTGGGCAGATAACCTGAGCTGCTAATTTATAGTTATTCAAATGAAGTACTGCAGAACAGACTTGAAGAGAAATTCTCAGCACCTTACTCCATGCAATCAATGAGCTATTTGCAGAGTAAGAGGATGGGCAGAAAAGCAAGTTTCTGTCAGGTCAATTGCTCCATCAGCTAAACTGCTTGGAGAAGAAATCAGCATCAGCTTGCTGATGGACTCTGACCCAGCACACTCTGAGTGAATTGGTTGAGTGCCCATCCTATATCAAACTGTTTTGGAGGTGACTCACATACTTATTTAGAAAAACAGTATCTTCTCTAATTCATTGACACTGGTGTTCAGATCAGCACTGTCGCAGTCAGTAGGCTACACAAGGATGAGAAGGGAATCAGGCAAGCAGAATTCCACAATGAAAGTGTTGGCTAAGACTAAACCAATATAGCATCCCACACAAAAGGCTGCTCAAGAAAGTATTTTTAGTAGTTTGCAGATCTGCCACTGTTGAGGCACCTGTTGAACAGCCTGTTTTATGGTAGATCAGATCTATCTCTAAAGGCCAAGTCTGACAGGATGGCTGCTAATGCCGAGCCAAGAAATGGAAATCTGCAGGGCTGTCTCTACTTCTCCTAGACTGATGACCTTTCTGAAACCTAATACAGAACAGACTGTATTGATGTTTAGGGATTCCACACTAAGACTGTATGCTGCCTATATGAAAAACTTCTTACAGTAACTGTTTCTCCTTGCTTAGTATGTTATATTGTATTTTGGTACGATGAGTGTAGTATGATGTAAAGCACAGCATTATGAAACAGTGGCATCCATTAAAAAAATCAGTCCAGCTACTGGCAAACAAAGAATAGAGAAGCCTGAACAAGACAGACTAAGAGAGCTGGGCTTGTTCAGCCTAGAGAAGAGAAAGCTCTAGAGCAGCTTCCAGTGTCTAAAGGGGTTGACAAGAAATCTGGAGAGAGGCTTTTGACAAGGACCTGTAGGGACAGGACAAGGGGGAATGGCTTTAACCTGACAGAGGGGAGATTGAGATGAGACTTTAGGAAGAAATTCTTCCCTGTGAGGGTGCTGAGGCACTGGCACAGGGTGCCCAGAGAAGCTGTGGCTGCCCCATCCCTGGCAGTGCTCAAGGCCAGGTTGGACGGAACTTGGAGCAACCTGGTCTAATGGAAGGTGTCCCTGTCTGTGGCAGGGGGCTGGAACTGGATGAGCTTTAAGGTACTTTCCAACCCAAACCACTCTATAATTCTATGATAAAGTCCAAATGCATTTCTATTTTATCATGGTCTGCCAGTGAAGTGTTTGATAAAGAGAAGAGGTTCCTCAGGTTGCTAGTGTGCTTTTGTAACAACTGTCACTCCTGCAGCTTCCATCAGTCCTTGCTCGCCCACAGAAACTAAGGAACTGTATGCTTTCATTGTAGATTGGACTATGAATGAATAAAGAAGAAAAGACAGTAAATATTGCAAAGTGCTAGCCGAATTCCTTGGGGTTTAGCCAAATAACTGAGCTTGAGAGTATGAGCCTTACCTAAATATTTCCTAGGATCTGGAGTTCAGTCCTTTAGCAAGCCAGGTGGTACTAATTCCCATCTCTTCAGGTGCCCAGCGTTGCCCTGAATGAACGGGCACCAGGGCAACCCCTAATAAGAAAATGAGTTTGCTCCTTCTCCAGTTTTCTTTTCCACCAAATAATTATGACGGCTGCCAAGTGAAGTTCTAAATCTGGGGGATCACATCTTTTTTTCCTTGGAAATATCTGAATCTGCTCCTTATTCTGATCCCAAGAAAAGAAGGAGAAGGCAGCAGCTCCAGAAGCATCCTGTGTACTTACGGTTACTGTGAAGTCCCAAGAGAGCTGGCACACTGACGTTCCTGCTGTCTAATCCCCACCTAATCTAAGCCTTGACCTGCATTTAATCCATCATTCTTAATCTAAGCATTTAAATATACACCAATGAAGAAGAATCTAAGTGAAACATCTAAAAGCATGGATATAAAACAGGGAAAATGAAAGTTTTTAAACTGGCAGGGAAATATGAGGCCCTTGAATCATTATTTATTGTCACCTGAGTCTTACTGCACCCATCTATTATTTATATCTATTATTACATTATTCTGTCATTATTTCTATTATTCATAAATGACATTTAATAAATACGGTGGTATTACAGCTACATATAGCCTAGACTTACAAAATATGATAATTTGTTTGAGCTAAGCTGAGGATTTGAGAAATTGGGAAGTGGGGAAGAAGACTTGTGATTATTTCTATCTGCCTCCTTTTATTGTATCAGATGAAAGATTCCTTTGTACTATAAATCTGTGCCTGCAAAGTGATCCCCACTATTTCTGGTTCTGGTCTATTTTCTGTACCCTACATTGTGGTGTCCAAAATCTTATTTCTTCCTGGTTTTTCATTTTGGGAAGAAATTAGTAATATTTATGGTGAGCCAGAAGTACAGCTTGTAGCCAGGGAAGAGGGCAGCGGAAACAGTAAGCCAGTAAGAAAAAAAACTATCTTTGGTGTGATTGTTGCCCTAAGCTTCACTGGTATTACCAATTTCTGACAAGCAGAAGGTTTAACTCCAGAGGGCATCCCAAATAACTGTCACCGTATTTCTTCCACTGCTGCTACAGCTGCATGACACTGCACTGCACTAGGATGGCACAAAACAGAACTAAGCAGAAGTCTGTTCTACCTGGGGATTAAAATCTATTGTTAACCAGATGCCCACTGGTTGTCACAGAGGTGGAATTCTGAGCTCATTCTCTCTCCCTCATGGGCATTTCTATGGTTCAGCCAAATCCATCACTCCTAAGACAGAATGACGCCTTTGAGAGAGGATGTTCTGCATCCATGATGTGGCAGCACTGGGGCTGGCAGAGGACATGGGGGCATTGCAGTTTGCACAAAGGTATACATCATTCCCAAAATAAAACAAGAACTTTAGAAAATGTTTGGTTTTCATCTGACCTATAGAAAGAGAGCAAGCTGAAATACAAACCAAATCAGCTATTATCTTTATGAATATTTTCTACACTAGGCTTTTTATCGCAATCAAGTCTCCATCTGTGAGAAAACATGTATGTTGAAGTTCTGGAATATCCACCAGAAGGGAAATCTTCCTTTTCATTCAGAGCCAAGTCACTGTAACATACAGTGAGGAAGTAATTTTGTATCTGCATCAAGTACAGTTGTGGAATTCAGAAATTTTCCCTGCTGAATTGACACAAAAGATACAACTTACTCAGTATATCTGTTAAAAGGAACTGTTTTCCTGAGTTGGCATTTCCTGGTAGGGATTTGTAACTGCTACTTTCTAACATCCATTATACTACTATGTATTAAAAGAGCCCATGCCCAATACACTCTAGTATGTAAATGTATCAGCCTTTGCATTTACATTTATCCAGCTGTCATTTACACAAACAACACTGTGGGTCCCAGAGCCCTGCTTTGGCACAGAAAATACTGCCTGTGATTCCTCCCCCCCATATTTTTTCTTGCTTGTTCCCAACAAATGAGAAAGTCAAAGAATAATTAAAGCACAGGCCAGAACAAAAATAACCTCCCAGTAAATAGGTGTGCTTGAGCAATATAAATGATAATTCGTTTTACAAGTAGAGATTAAAAGAGCTTGGCTTGTTCAGCTTCGCAGAACAATAGCTTAGTAGGGATATGACTGTTCCCTATAAATATATTTGGGTATGTAAACATGAAGGGAGAGAAAAATTACTTAAGCAACCAGTAAAATATTGGCACAACGACAAATGAGTATCAACGAGCCATGAATTAATTATGGGTAGAAATTAGGATACGTACCTGAAAGCAGAACCACTTGTCCTATCAGGCTGATTTATTAAAAAATGAGCTGCCCAGTTCCTCCATATTCAGCCTGAAAAGGAGTATATTGGTCTTACAACTCCTACCAAAGTACATGTGTGGGAATGCATGAACATGTGTGCATTCAACATGTACCACTTAACAGAACCATCCTGACATATATCCTGTAACATTTACTAGAGACTATAAAGGTTTACTTCATTCTGCTTGTGAAAAGAACAAAATTCAGTGAATATCCTTATGGCATCCATTTTTTATAGAACTGATTTTAGATTCTGTGGGATCAGGCTCTTATTAACCTTCTCAGAGTGAAAAAGGATGGACAAGGAGCCTGCCAATGGACTTACATACCACCAAAATTTCATTTTGTCCACATGCTTCCCCAAAACTGAGCTCACTCCCCAGAGGAAAACATGCTCTGATCCTAAAAATAAGATAGTTAAGATCTTACTGTGGCATATCTAAGAACTTTTAGAGACATTATGTGTCCCCAACATAGTGCAAGTCCTTATTTCCCCTACCGTGAAGCATGTTTGAGCTTTTTCTTAACAGCTAGATGAATTGGCGGGGAGGGTTAAAACAAGTATTTCTTAAGCTTGATTCTTTATTCCCCACCACTCATAAACTGTCTGTAAATGGATTTTAAAAATGACTGAGCTCATCTTATACTTCAAATTATTCACAAACATGTCCAATAAATAATTCTCATTCTGCAGACTGTTTGTAAAATGCATATTTATCTGGAACTGAAAATTCATGCTCTGCAGCTAATTAGCCTTCACACAGGGCTTACACAGGCCTGAAGGGTGCTGAGGGCTTCTGCTAGCTTGCAGCATAGGATGCATTTCCCCTAACTGCATTTACATTTCTAAATTTCTTGGACCATTTTATCTGGAAATCAATCCCCCTCCACCCCCTCCACTTCTGGCTTCCTACTTGGATCTCGGTACAGTATTTGTTTTGATCAAGTATGTCCTGGGATAATGAAATGCACTCATCCCTCTTCCCTAAGTTCAAGCACGTTCAAAACTGTATCTCAAATTCAGTTTAGAAACATGTTAGCCAGGAAAACAAGAGTATAAAGAAAATATGTCTTCCACTCAGACTTCCTGTTAGACATTCATCTTTGAGTTTTGTCCAATGAATGTGATTTTCTCCATACCTGGTACTCTTACATTTTTTCTTTTTGCATGTACTTTGTGTTGTTTAACATTTAGACATCTTCAAATGTAGAGACTTAGCCACTATTTTGCATTACTATTATTCTTCCAAGACACATTTATGGACAATACCACACTAGGTTATAATGAAAATATAAGACAGATAACTTCTGAAAAATGAAGGAAATTTGTTCAGCTCCGTAATCTCACAAATCACTCATGACCTTCAGATGAAGATTTTAATTTCTGCCTGCTAGAAGACAGTACACATCATACAGGAATGATTTTTTGATTCATCTCTCATAATTTTCATAAGTATTTAGAAAATTCATTTATCAACATATTTTACTCTTCAGGAAGATGCAAATACTTTCAATTGTCAAAGCACTGCTAAACCAGTTTTGGCTGCATACTTTTGAGGAGTGTTGGATGGTCTTTGAGTGGAGAGCTCTGGGGCCTTTCAGATCTTCTGGATGTGTTATACTTTCAGTGTGCCAGTACTGTGAAAATTTGGCTGATAATACTGGAACACATCTCCACTGCACTGGACTTTGGGCAAGCTTTAAAATACTGACCAATATTTAAAAGTGTGTGTACTCAGCTGTGCATACAAAGATGAACCCTCAGTGTTCAGAGAAATCAGAGGCTCTGTCAAATAGCCATGTGCACATCTAACTGAACTAACAAAAGCTACCAAAATTAAAAGAAAATAAACCAACTTTCAGATCAATTGAGCCAATATCACAACACATTGCTATCAAACCCCAACTCTGCAGGACCACAGAAACTGAGGAAGCTGTAGGTGTATCTAGATTTCAGAACACCTTTTCAGCAGAGCATGGGATACAGTTGAAGATGTCCCTGCTCACTGTAAGGCAAGTGGACTGGATGGCCTCTGGAGGTCCCTTCCAACCTGAACCATTTGACTCTACTGATATTGCTGGAAGTACTGGGCTGCCTGCAGAAACATGATTTTTCAAGACAGAATAGCTGACTAGCACATCCTATGTAGTCCCACCTTACATTAAATACCCACTTTTAATGGTGGTACTTTAAGGAATAAGTCATAAAGTAGAAGCCTAGATCCCCTGAACAATGTAATTACTGACAAAAGGCAATGTAGGTAGAAAGTGTCCAGACCCCACCACGTTTTATTTCTAGAGCTGATGAAAGCTGCAATTTGTTACTTAGTTAAACCTGATTAATGGCCTATCAAATTAGAGATGCTATACACTGCATCAAAGTCACAACCAACATATTCAGATCCCTTACCTATTAAATCAAATCTATAACTGAGCAAACCACTTCACTAGTGAAAAGCATTCCTTGATCAACTACACCAAGATGCTAATTAGCACTGTCATCCAACCATGGACTTCACTGTATTGAAGTCATGCAGGACAGCTATGACAGTGCCTTATGGATGGATGAGTTACTTCAGTGCAAGTATGCTCTTCCTATAAACATGTTCCATAAGTATGCACCATTTGGTATAAATACACACAATTTGGTATAACTGTGCACCATGCCTATGCTAGCCTCTGGAAATAAAATGAAACTCCATCAATGACTACTCAGATCATGAGATTATGGATTATGAACCCCAGGAAATCCTCGGTTTGAATACAGAATACATCATCACAAGGTGTCAGAGAGAGCTGTAAAATGCATTTCTATAGATTAAGCTCTCTTCTGTATAGCACACATGCTGAGTGTGATGCAGAAAGACTTTAAACCAGCTGGGTGAGGTAGAAGAGTCAATATTCCTTTTGCACATACACAGCCTGCACAGAACTTCATGGTAGTTGTCCTTGGAAGTCAAGCTCTAGAAGAACAATTTCCAGGATTAAATAGTTAGGTGCAATATTAATACTGCAGGCTTAGTCTGGTTCTTAATTTTTGATTTGGACTCACACACAGGCAATTAATTTAAATTAGGTAGTATCAGAAGGGATGCTGTAAAAGATTTTTCATCTGGTAATTTAGAACTAGCAGCAGTAGTATCCAGTCAAGTTTACTTTAATTTATGGGCATATTCAGTCTTCTGCTCAGAAGGAAGAGCAAACGTGGAACTGATCAGACTTCTTCCATGTTATAGTTCTCCTTTTCATTTTGCATCACTTGCTTCCAAATGTCTGGCACATAAACATAGCTGAAATGAATGGCAGAAGCAGTGAGATTCCCAGATTGTTAAATCTCATCAAGATCTGAGTATCCTGGATATTGGTAGAATTTCTTTCCCTTTTCTAATGAGCTTCTTATAGTCTACAAATAGGGATCTTTTTTTGAGTATTTCTTAGAATAGGTGAATTCTCCTGGCTACAAGAATATGTCCTATTATTTGAAATGCACTTGACTTTCTTTCAAAACTACATATCATTTCAGAAGAGGAATGTTAGAGGTGAAAAATGGATAGCACTATCACATTAATTTTGTGGAAAGCCACATCTAACTCCAAGGGTTTGGTCTACTTGTGTATTAAGAGCCTTTGCCTCAGAATCCCATCCAAAAGATTGGTTTAACTTACTCCAGCATCCCCAGCAGACAGTAAAAGTCTTACATGAGCACCTACCATATTAAGAAAGGATCTTCATGACTTGCCATTCATTTTTTTTTTAAAGCTATGTTATTGAATCCTGCCTGGGGAACAGGTTTTAATATGCAACATTCCCAAGACTTCTGACTCACTTAGCTGACCTGGACCCCTGAGCTGTTCTGCATATATCTTACATCTCCTCATATGAAGGATATGGACTTTGCTAGAATGAAATCAGGATGCTTTCACAATTTTTGCACACAAAAAATGAAATTTATCAAAAAAAAAAGCACTGAGAATGGAAAATGAATCATTTTAAGTTAAATAGTGCCATCTTAAGCCAGACCACCAAGGCTGTTTATGCCATGAACATAAAAATGAACACACCAAAGACAAACTTTTTTTCCACAGGAGTTGTGGCTGCATTTCCCAAGCCACTGCTTGCTGTGTGGTCAGTTTTTTGTACCACCATTGCCCACACCTAACTTCTCACATACTGGTTTCTGCAGTGCTCTCTACTGAACTTCCCTACAGCTTTACATGCACTGAGAAACCTGTTTGTGTGAGCAGGGCCTGTCACTATTGCTTTTGGGAGAACCATGGGAGCTGAGGAACAGAAACACAGAACACAGTTGCAGTGATTGTGGTTATAATAGCTTAGAGCTAATAAATCCAGGTACCTCGTGGCATCCTATAGACTCCTACACAACTTCAGTCAAGCATAAGGACAGGACCACATCAGGTAATCAGGTGAATAGAGACAAAGCTAAGGGGAAGTCAGGGATTTGTGAAGCATGATTTGAGAGGAAGCTGTCTGTAGACATCCAATGAAATGCTACACACCAGGCACCTGTAGCCTCTTGATCTTAAGGGAACCAAAGCTCTTGATTAAGTACTGTACAGGAAGTAAGCTCTGGGCAGTCAGGAGTCAATTTGCTGAGTCTTCCACTTTGGATGAATTCCTAGCTACAGTGGGCACATCCTTACAGCATTTATGTAGCATCTCATTAGTGCAGATACATAGGAAGAGTTCTTACCATCTTACTTCTCAATGTGACTATCTCAGTTGTACCTATGTTGCATGTTAGGCACAGAACTTTATTTCTGATCTTAACTTTAAGTCCTTGAGATATGAACTGTCTTCCAGAACTGAACCAAGACTTATCTCTGTCAGATCACTTGCTCAGGTTTTGGAAATGTTCAGCATTGTCCTTTCAGATACTTAAGGCAGGCATATACTGTAGTAACTCAGAGAGAAAGAGAGAAATGAGGCTGAAGGAAAGGGGCTCAAACTGTCATCACCAGTCCTGACTGCAGTTTCAGAATACTCTAAGGCCACACATCTTGCCTGCCTGGAAGAAGAGTGACAAACAGACATTCACAGTAACCTTCTGTCTAGACAGAACCCCTTTAACAGGAAAGCTGACTCAGGAGAAGCAGAATTAAACTCCACAACTATTATTGTGCCTCACAGGCAGCAGAATATCAAAACCTGATCTGGGAATTCCTAACAGTTCCTGTAAAGAAGCTTTCTGATTTTATAGGAAGGCAACAAAGATATCACAGCAAACTGATACTGTTTTGGGTCACTAATTTTCACCTGTAAACTTTTATGCTATTTTGGTCTTTACTAGAGGAGAAGCTATTTTGACTGTGCCACTTAAATTGACTAAGATTTATTACAATCTTTAATAGTGAGCAATTTCTTTAATGCACCTTTAGGGCATTATGTAAGAATTGAATAGGCAGAAGAGCTGGCTCCAGAGCTCAATGCAAACAGATGTCTTGCAGTATCTTTCAAAACCTCTATCCCCTGTTGGAAATATCAAAGCTACAATGGCCGCCCCTCAACAAGACTGTCAATGTCACTTCTTGTCAGCAAGGACAGCAGGGGACAGTAATAACAACATCAACCCCAAACTAGGTCTTTGGGTAGCAAGGCAAACAGCCAAGTGAATGTGAGCATTAGGGAAATAAAATTTGACAATCATGCCCCATTGCTGGTTTTAGAGTGAGAGAGATCTCCACCCAGTATTTCTATGAAGATTTTGATTATATGCAGAGTTAGGAGAGTTTGTTCTGTGTTTTTACTGAGCCCAAGATGGAAATGTTCTGAAAGGTACTAAATGACCTACAGCATTCACTTTTAACCTACACGACTTAAGGCTCCAACCCATTTTGAAACATACACGTTGTTCTTCAATATTACATATGTACTGTCCAAATTATTCACTGATCCTGTGTCAGTGGTGGGAAAAGATGTACAAATGGATGCATACAAATACATTTGTTTGGCAGAGTTATTAGGTATTAAAATAAGCTCAGAGGAAAGAGAAGGCATGCTTCCCTTAAGTGATTGGAACTACATGATCTTAAGGTCCTTTCCAACCCTAACTATTCTATGATTCTAGGATTCTATGACAGCTTATATAAGGAAATCACATGGCTAAAAATGGTCATTCAGTGAAATACTGAAATTACAAATCAAACAGGAAAGGATTTAGGACATTCCTTATTCTTAAGAAAAAGTTGCTATCAAAGTTAGGTATCAAATAGATGTTAATTTGCCAAATATTTGGGAATATTTCTTCTGTGCCTTTTTATTTGGTTTTGGGAAATGAAATCATTAGGTGAGTGCTACTCAGAAGCTCTGTTTTACATCATACAATTGCTCTCTAGTGGCCTTTTTATTAACGTATTCTAATTACTATTTCAAAAGGAACCTACGACATAAAAACCTCCACCTGTCAAACTCCCAACTCTTCAGTGCAAGAACAAGGACAGAAGAGCACACAGGTCAGGATAAAAAGCTAGATAAATAGCTTTGTACTTCACAGAAGTTCTTGAGATATTGAAAATGTATAGTAAAGGAATATAAAAGAATTTCTTTGAGATATGTGCTGCTTAGTTTAATAACCTCTATAATGCTGGAAATACTTTTTCCCTCTTTCTTTATTAACTAAAGTATTGTTCCTTGTACTTTTTCTCTTTTTCCTAGACAAGTTTAAGATGAGAATTAACAGCTGAGGAAAATCTGCATATGAATTCATGGCAGGGTACTGCACTGGCTAAAACTTAGAAAGTAAATACCTTAGGATGGTACTCAAAATACATTGTTACCTTTTTGGGTTATTAAGTGTTTAATAAGATAGCTCAGACAGTCTTAAAACTGTAACATGAGTTGTATAGGCTGCCATTTGTTGTATCCTACCATAAATTCATAGGTAGATTCTCCTCGTTGTTAATTTTTCTTCTCAAACTTGTCTAGGGAAAAGAGGAAAAAGTACAAGGAACCATTCTTCTGTTACTACAGAGAGAGAGGGGAATAGTGTTTCCAGCATTAACAGCACACTAAGCTGCTTAAGGGCATCTCTAGAGGTAGCTGAAAGATAAATCTTAATATTTTAACGTATGTACATATGTAAACAAATAAATTTATCTTTCGATATTACGAGCTCTATATTTGAACAAAACAGCACTTAGAAGCAGACAATTCATTGGTCCTGAATGTATTTGAATTAGGATTTATTTGATTTTCTAGGCAATGTATTTGATTCACTGTTTTTTTATTTGATTTAGCAAATGGTAATTTGGATTCTGCGGATGAGATTCATGGCATGGTAGGTGAAATAGCTGATAAATAGGAAATTTAACTGAATAAGAAATATATTTCATTTCACAGTTGACTTTCTATCTAAAATATTCTTGTTCAAGGGGGAATAAAAAATGCTTTAAGATGGCCTGTTGATTTCACCACATGCTGTCTTTCCAGATACTGTATGTACAGTAAATATTTTAATTACAAGATGTTTCCTCAGATTTTCTCTCCCTATTTCTTTGTCTTACACATTTGATACAAATTTCTGAACCAAACATCATTTCCTCCCTGATTTTCCATCCTGATTTTCCTGAAGAGGAATCCCTCTTCCCAGCTTGCTCTCACTCTGTGACCTCTTGACTCAGACTAGGGACACTTTCCTGGACACCTTGTGCTCACTCTCCATCTCAGCCGAATGATTCCATGTGGAATAGAGTATGAATTGGGTATTTCTCACCAGCTACTTCTTACTACAGATCTTCTCCTTGAAACTAAATAGGCTTGTGTTAATTTCTCCCTTCATCAAAGTAAAAGTTTAAACCTGGAGTTAGATGGACCTGCATCCCACCTTCATGAAACGGAAGGAATTGGGGAACACAAAGGTAACTTCAGGAGATTGCTCCTTATCCCAAGGCTTGGATTGGTCTGCTGGGGCAGCTGTGCTGCCTAGGACCTCAGAGAAAGAGAGGAGTCTTCAAGACTGTCCTTGAAGTCTTCAAGAAGAGAAAAACTGGACAAACATAAGAGGAAAATGAAACCATCAGGGCAGAAAGTCTCATTTAAGAGGTGTCTCTGAAGAGATGTGGGGTCAAAGGGCACAAACACTCCAGCTGCAACAAAAGAAGCTCCAACAGGGACTGGGAGGGCATCTCTCCACAGGAACAGCAAGAGGATACAAGCTGATTTATAAGCCCAGAAGCAGCAGAAAACATAACAAAATACTTGGCAGTAAGCAACAGAGAAAGATTAAATGTTTCCTTTAACCTCTTGAAACTGTATTAACACAGCTGCTGACAGGATTTATACCACCCAAAGTGGACCAGGTCACTTCAAGCTATTTCATGAGCCAAAACCAAGGCTGATCAAATCATTTTAATAATATAATTCATATTCTGATGACTTTGGATTTATCTCTGAACCAAGAAAAAGAAAGAAAGAAAGTATGTTTGAAAGAGCAAAGGCACTGTTTGACGCATACTGCTCTGGGAAACCTAAGGCAACCACTGAGGAGTGTGAAGAAGCAGTGGAGATGAGAAGTGAATACAGTTATTGTAGTACAGCACACCAAAGCTGTTTAAGAAGCCAAGTAAAAGCTACAGCAGAGGTGTGTGGAGGTTACAGCAGGAGCCTTGACCCTGGAAAATACATTTTCCATGAAACTCCAAGAGCAAATAACATGAGTTGGAGAGCAAGTAAAACCCATGAGAAGAAGAAAATGAGCTCAAAATAAATGGAGATCTGGTCCTTTCAGGTCGGATGCTGTGTTTGTAATGCTTGCACTCCTGTCTACCCTACCATTTCACAGGAGGACAAAAATGAACCATTTCAAAGGGCAATATGATTAAAAATCTGAAAAATGCCTCAGATCCAGGTTTTCAAAGGTATCTATAGACAGAATAGATAGATTTAAGAAACCAGGAATTAGTGCTTTCATCTCTCCCTCTGAAATTCCTAAGTGCCATTCAGGTGATTTTCAAAGTCTCACTAAAAGGCCAACTACAGTTTTAAGTACTTAAGCACCTTGGAGAACATAGGCCAACATTTCTTAGGCTCTTTTCAAAATGAAATGTAATTTCTCATGTTCATGGATTAGCACTTTTAATCCTTCCTGCACTGAAACAAAGACTTATAGTGTTAAACCCAAGATTTTAAATAGTATGTTCCAGCTGTAGGATTCTGCATAAATAAACAGAACCTTGAAGCAATACCAGTTGTTCTAAAATGTCTACCATGAAACTAAGTGGATCCAAATAATACAAGAGAAACATAAAAATATGCATTTATCCAGTTATATTTAATTACATAAAATTATGCAAGGTGACATGGAATTCCAAAAATTCATTTTTTGGATATTCTGACCTTTAAAATTCCATGTTCATCACTGGACTATATGCACATCTTGTACATGAGGTGAGGATTTCCATTTTCACCTTTTTATGATACATTTTTCATAATGATGATTTTCAATAGCAGTTGACAGTTTTGAAGGTTAATAATGTTAGAGGAAGATATATCATGCACTATTTACATGCAATCAGGCCTTTTAGCACCTTATTCCTTTATTTTCCCATACCAGTTCCTCCCTAAATAACCTAAATGCCTCCCAAAGTTTCCTCCCCTAAACCTACCATAAGACTTGTGCAATCCCAAACTTTTTCTCTGCATCCCATAATGCATCCCACAGCGCAGTGATGAGCCTGGCAGCAGCTGTCAGAGTATTACTTGGGCTCCCCCTTCTCCCAGCATCCCTCTGAGCTCCTCGATGAGTGTGCGGAAGAGCTTTCATCACATAACCTAACAGCTGCTTTAAATAAATCTATTCCTAATGTTAGATGCAATTATGTTTGACACACAGCTACAAAGACCCAGTAAATAAAGTCACATCTACATTGACTGCAAAATTACTTGTGTATCTTTACTCTATTAACGTTCTAAAAAGTGCCTATACAGAGAAGTATTTAAATTGTCACAAATATAAACTGATGTTATGTATGTTCACACATGCATGTTACTCTTGTATCACTGGAAGGCTTTATTACTGTGCTACCTTGACATTCACAGCAATGGCACTAGGCTGTGGTGTACCTAAGTATTCACAACTGGAACTGTGTTTCTCAGCACACTTTAAGAATGTGGCAGACAGGTCGACATGTTTTCACCTTAAATGCCACTCTTCTATATTTCTGATTAATGAATTTTACTTCAGTGTTCACTCCATTTATCACCTAAAATTTAAACCTGTTACCAAATCAGTAAAGGCATTTCCAGTGTTCATTATTCAACTCACAAAAGCTTTTTCTTTCCTTACTAATTTTTCTCTGTCTTCTTTAGGTATATTAAGCACTTTGGAGATGTGCTGTAAAAGCCCTAACATATGACAGAATTACTTTTCACAGTTTACATCTAAATTACCTTTTCTTGTACAATCAAAATTAAAATTCCTCAGAGTCACAAATGACAAATTAACAGCACTATGTATATTCAAACAACTTATGTGTTCAACCTAGATCACCCAGGTCCCCTACAGACTGTATAATCACATATACACCTTCATAAGTAAGAGTTTTCCATGAAATATTTCTGTAATAGGTCACTACTTTGGTTTCTAGGTTGTCCTGAGGGTTCATCCATATCACATGCCCCACTTAAAGAAGATGTAACCATTTCACCTTGTAGAAAATGTTTATTCTGAAATAGATTGCAATGCAATGATATTGAAGTTGTATATATAAAAATATGTATCATAGAATCATAGACTGGTTTGGTTGGAAGGGACCTTGAAGGTCATCCAGTTCCAACCCCCTGCCACAGGCAGGGACACCTTCAACTAGACCAGGTTGCTCCAAGCCCCTGTGTCCAACCTGGCCTTGAACACTGCCAGGGATGGGGCAGCCACACCTTCTCTGGGCACTCTGTGCCAGGGCCTCACCACTCTCAAATATACACCCTCATATACACAACTTTACATATATATTTAGATATACATATAAAAAGATAGATAAATTCCTATACCCATCAGCAAGAGGGTATAGCACATCTTTGTGATGATTAATGGCTCTGGCAAACTTGGAGCTGGCACAATGAAATTGCGGGAGTATTTTCAGTCAGGAGGCACACTCCATTTAGCTTCATTTATCATAATTAGCTTAAGCAATTTCAACATTATGATAGAGGCTATGGAATCGATTTTAGTTGTTTATTTATTTTAGAGAAAATATTTTCCATTTATCATCATATCTGCTTTGCACTTGACCTTTTAATCAAAACTCTCACATATAATTTTTTTGCATCCTATGCTTATTCAGTGATTACTTTTGCTCATGGCTTATGTATTGCCCAAGTGCTAACTAACAGTCAGAAGGATTACTCATTGGCACAATGCACAGCTATTATGCTGTTCTAGGAGATGACTGAGGAAAGCAGTGCAGAAGTGCCTTCTTGCACCTTCTGTTAGTCTATGAGGCTGCAAATCACAAGCAGAGTGATAGGACATAAACTGCAGTTTTTGGTCCCAAGGAAAACTGATGAGGGAGTGTTTCAGCCCATGTCAGAGAGAAATAATATTGCAGTTGTGCTGTAAAAATATTCCTTTTTTTTCTGTATAGTTGCAACATTTAAGCTATACAAAAATCTGGAATCTCTTCAGAAATATAAAGAAACCTTCTTTAGGAAACAAAAACCAAAACCCAAACCCAAACTTATTATCACATATAGGGCAAGTTATCTGTTCTGTAGCTAGTATTAAAGAGAATTAATCAGGACAAATACATTCTAAAACCCCTACCTATAGTAAAGAATAAATCTTGCTTAAGCTGTACACTTCAGTACTGGGTGTAAAGCCATTAAAAAAGTTTTACAAGAAACATTTGCAGAGTGTTGACCTGCAATGCCTCTTTACTAGGTTAAACCTGAAAATCAGACTTCTCATTAAGTAAAATTCTTCCAACTGAAAAATAAATCTCTGTAAAGTTGTTTAAAATTCTGCTCAAAGGAGCCTTTAAAAGACTGAATTGGAAAGAAACATGGTCCATTACAAACACAGAGAGGAACAGAAGCATAGCCAATGTAATCTTGCTCTTACTCAATACACATGGAGAATATTGGTAGTGGAACTCAATTATGAACAACAAAGTATTGAAAATTAATTTGAATAAAATGAAGGCCATTGATCATTGTCAACAACCCTCAAAAGGCAAAAAGAGGAAAGAAAACCCAACAACGAAAAAACCCTGCTCAGCATATCTGGGGAGACAATTGAAAAGTAGGACAATAAATCTGCTGTAATAGCCATTTTGGTCAAATATAAATGAGACAAGAGAAGTCAGGTCAGAAAGAACCAGTCTAACCACAAATGGATTTGTATAAATGAAAGTTAACATGAGAATATTCTTCTTCAGGTCTTATACATAATGGAACCATACAGGACATCCATCAGGTAAACATATGCTTCAGAAAAGGCAGAGTTCGAATGAACCATATCTATACCATGCAATAAAACACAGCTTGTAAACGAGCAGTCCAGAAACTAAGCAATTAAGTTCAAAAGCTTTAAAAAGGGAAAATAGCACAACTTTCCCCTAGAAGGAAGTAAGTATATATTGTTTCCAGCTTCTGAACATCACTATTCAGTAGTAGCGCTTGGAGCTTGTAACTGGAAAATTAATCTACCAGCCACTGGCATAGATGCTGAACAGAGGTGTTCAGATACAACTCATATTGATATTGAATTAAGGGATAGAGGAAAAGAGAGAATTTTACCTGAAACTCTTGCCAAAGGAATTTTATCTGCACCTCAGTTTCACTAGAATAGGAAAAATAATGTGTATTTTGTGTCCTCAGCCTGAGTAAAAAATATGAAGGATTCATTATCGGGCTCAGACAAAGAAAAAACTCCCAGCTAGCTTTCATTATTGCTGCTGCTTTTTTATTCTTCTTATTTGCACAAAGCTGCTTTCATCAAACTTATTTTTACTATCCTGAATTACTTAAGAAATAAAAAAGCTGAATCATAAAACTGCAGTAACTTCTCTAAATTAATGTGAAGCAGATTCATAATATACCATCTTAAAGGTATCACTTTTTAATACCTTATAAAGATATTACCATCGGAGATAAAATTTCCTCATTTTTTAAAACTCTTAATGTACTTGGAATAAAATGGTCAACAGAGCCTTGAGAGGCAAGAATGTAACTTCTAAGTTTAAATGATTTTTTTAAGATGTTGCTTATGAACTTTAGGTAGTATTTAACTTTCCTTCTCTATCATCTGAAAGAAAATTACAGATTATATGGTACTAATTTTAAGTGCCACGTTAGTGCTTCAAGGATGTGATTACAGCGATTGGAATTTATCCTTTAAGCTTACCACTACTCTGCGAGGGACAAGGTTTGACTGTGCAATCAAGAGATTACTTTGCTAATACAAATATTTTGCTAAAAAGCCCAAAGACATGCATTTAGTTTAATTTCTCTGCAAAACGTGTTGAATGGGTCTCTTAATAATCAACTCGGAAAATACCATTAGCTTTCCCTCTCTTTTATTTGGTTAGTTCCACATATTAGCAGAACTGGCCTTTTTTCCTCCACTGGTCCTTAGAGTTCAACAAACAGAAGGAGAACTTCTCTGAATTACCTTTAATCTGTGGGAGAGGGCTGTCTAAATGCGAATGAATCCACAGAGATCTCTTTGCAGATCTGTGGGAAACTTGGTAATTCCAAAACATGAGGTAATAACCCAGTCTCTGAAGGAAAAGCCTTCCTGTAAGGACTGGTCTTAAGAGTGGTCAGCATCAGTATGATCCCAATACTATACCAAATTTCCAAGCATTGTACTGCAGAACAGTCGTAGAATCAGCTATGATGGAAAGACCTTCAAGATCATCAGGTCCAACCATTCCCCAGCACTCCCAAGTCCACATCTAAACCATGTCACTGAGGGCCTCATCTACATAGTTTATGAACACTTAAGGGATGGTGATTTCCACTACCTTGGGCAGCCTGTTCAATGCCTGACTGCCCCTAGGGGGAAGACATTTCTCCTAAAATCCAGTCTAAACCTCCCCTGGCATAGCTTGAGACCATTCCTTCCTGCTCTCCAGCTTCCCTTCCACAATGCCAATCAGACCACTGCAGCAGCATGGTACTTCAAAGAACAGAAAAGGAATGAAGCGAGTTGCCAAAGGGATTCAAAGAATCACCAGCAGTGAAAAAGGAACACAGTCTAGATTTGACATATTTAATTCAATCGGTGTGACTGATGAGTATCTGCTCCCAAACTCTTACAGGAATAACCTTTTGAACCTTTATTGAAAACTAATATTCACGTGCTTCCAGTAGGTCAAAAATGACAGGAAGCAAAGAAACAATTTCCAAGAAGCTCTTCCCTGTGAGGGTGCTGAGGCCCTGGCACAGGGTGCCCAGAGAAGCTGTGGCTGCCCCATCCCTAGCAGTGTTCAAGGCCAGGTTGGACACAGGGGCTTGGAGCAACCTGCTCTAGTGGAAGGTGTCCCTGCCTGTGGCGGGGGACTGGAACTGGATGAGCTTAAGGTCCCTTCCAACCCAAACCAGTCTGGGAATTTTATGATTCTAACTTTTTTTCACTTCTGAAAATAACCTTGAACCTTTTTTTTACATAAATAATATGTAACTCCTGCAGCAAAACGCATCAGCTCGAGACAGTTAAAGGGGATGTGGAGTGCAACCACCTGTCCAAGTCTACCCTTTTCATCTGGCATTTACAGTGTGCTTCAGCCATGAGACTTAATCAACTTCAGTTGAAGGATTTTCAAAATCTGGATACTCTCCTTTCTCTATTCAAGATTAAGAAGAAATATAGACAGTTCACTTGAAAATAAAAAATCATCTGAATTGTTGTTTGTTTCTTTGAAAAGGGCAGCTTTCAGGGGAACAAACATAGAAAGGATCGCTTTCCATAAATTAGCATCTCACGGAGACAATGAATGGATGGAGATTTCCACTTGTCAAATTATTTTTTCATGGCTGTTATGTGGACACTGCAGCAGGCAGAGTTGATAAACAGCCAGTCCACAAATCTCCAACAGTTTTTACCAGTCTTTTGGGGAAGTTATTCATGCCCAAATGCAGTCAGTCCAGACAATTGCAAAATAGACCCCCAGCTCTCCCAGAGATGCCCTCCTGCTGAGCCACAGAGGCTACCAGCTTCTTCAGAATTATCCTTCACCTTTTCTCCTTGTTGAATAACAGATTTTTCCACAACCACCAGGACAAAGAACTCTCTCATATTTATTCTCCTTTTTGCACTCAAACTTTCTGTAGGTTGTACAGTAAGATTGCAAAAGGATGTGCATTTTGACATTGAAAGTGTTTTTGACTTACATTGTTCTCTAAATCTTGTTTTTCATTCTGTTCATTGCTTGGTTTGGCTTCATGGAATGAAACTCACTTATTTCTAACTCTATCACCATAGAGCAAAGTCCTGGTGTAGAAGGCTGACCTTGATTATTGCTCATTTTGTGTAAACACAAGCTGAAATGCCAGGGCTGGATTCCAGTCTCACTTCTACTTGCTTTACAGCATGACAATGAAATTGCCTTCATTACTTCTATGCTGTGCCAATGGATCACAAGAAAGTTCAGAGCACATCATCCCACACAGGAGTCTAATTATTCCTCTAGATTATTGGAAAACTTACTTTGTCACGAGTTCCTACCTATATGGATGGGTGTATATGAAACATTTATTTGCCCAGAACTGGAACCCTGCCTAGCTGTATTAGATGTCTTCCCTCACATTTGCAGACTCAAGTCTTATCTAGTTAGGGTTTACAGCAGCTAAAATAACCCCATGTGACCCATGTTCAATCTCATTGTTAGTTCAGGTGGAGATATAGTCACACTGTTCACATTGTGATGGCTAATGTCATATCAGCACTCACTTTCATTATGAACTCCTGTTTTCTAAAATTTCATTCCCAAGATGAAACATGATTGGAATATTAGTTCAATGCCTGAAAGTCTTTAAAGTTTAAACCAGTTTTGACTATTTTTAAATTGTAAGAAAATCAAAGAAAGACAAACCTGAATTCTCACTGTTGTCCGTACATAAGCATGAATATTTTTCTCTTGAAGCTGGCAATCATTTCTCTTAAGGCTCTGTTCCTGGACTCTAATTCTTTCTATGGTGGAATGAGAGCTGTTAGGGAAAGAAAATTTGCCATTAGAAGAGACAAGGTATCATGGCAAAGTAAGGGGAAAGCTGTACTGGTTATTCCCACTATAAGAGCTTGATGTACTAGTGGTGTGAGATGCAAGTGATGAACTGGTATCTCAGTCATACGTTTGGGTTCCTGGTGGTGAACCTCTCCTGTGACATGAATCAGGTGTCTGCATTTCAACAACCATTCTGACTGATACAGAATATATTAACACCATCAGCAATTCAGGATGAGTTGATAGCATGCAACAGGGACAGAAGTGACCTGGTAGACTGCAACCATCACAGCAGGACTTCCTGACTCCAGCACAGCTTTCAGGTGGCAGATGATTTAAAACTATTCAGCCAGAAGTCTTGGCAGACTCTCGTTTTCATTCAGCAGGCTTACTGAGAACTTTCTGGATCAATATATCAAAGAGATGTGCACAGAAGGCTCCCTTCTAAATCTATTCTGCAAGAAACCACACTTAGAGTTACTGCATTTCCTTAGAGCATGTTTTGAGACATTATTTCTCTGCTGTTGACTAAAGATCAAACTGTCCCACTTAAAGAACAGCTAAGAAAGTAGCTATTTATACTTTGGAACAGTACCTTTTGCCCAAGCAGCGTGGCAGACTGTCTTCCCTGGCGGTGAAGCCCTACTGATGGAAACCGATTGACAGATGCTATATCCCCCAGAGCAAGGCAAACTCTTGACATGGCTGGATCACTCTTGGCACTTGCATATAAAAATAAAATAAAATACAGAATCACTCCTGTTTATCACAGATGTCTAGGAAACCTTTCAAGTCAGAGGAAGAGCTGTGAACTACAGTAAAGAGCACATTCTCTGCAACCAAGGTACCCAAGATGTTGACAGAGAACACACTTGTGAAAAGCTTATACAGGCTTTTGGTTTTAGAGCTGCAGATGTAATCTAGTTTTCAAATGTGCACACAAATCTCAAGGCTCTAAATTCACTGAGGCAACAGCTTTCTAAGCTGACAAATGCCCATAAGTGGTGACAGGGAATTCACAGTCATGAAGCATCCTGGATCTCTTCTTTGGTTACTCCTGGCTGTCCCTTGGAGCATTTTCTGCTACAGCAAGTGTTCTAATACTTAAAATCTCGGCTTTCCTCTTCCTGCAACCAGAAATGAGTCAGGTTTCTTTTTCTCAGTAGTTGTCATCTATTCTCTCTGCATTACTGCCAACAGCAGGGATGTGCAATAGACCTAATGCATCTTGCAGGTTCAGTTGAAAAAGAGCCAACTCTTTTAGCTACTTTGTCTTGATTAGCAGTTGTATCAATTAGCTCACAGACTGGTGAACACATCACTAGAAAATCTGACCTAGCAACTTCTTTCAGGATGGATTAATAGTGAGATAAAGTGAGATAAAACTTTGTTTTGCAAGGTTTTAACAAAATTTTTAAACAAAATAAGTAGACTATGCATAAAGAAACCTCCGTAAGCAATAGGGAAATGGAAAATTGCCAGGGAAATGGACAAAGTCATGCTGCAAACATGCAGTCAGACTTCTAGTGGTAAGAAAGAGTTTGCAGTCTTTTCTCAGAACTCCTGACAGAAGGCAGGAGCGTGCCCCCTGGCTCTGCTCTGTATACTGGAGTACTCTGCTTCCATCTCCAGAAAGCAGGCTGATATTAACTGCAGTACAGCAAGGAATTTCAAGAAGGAAGTAAAAATTTAACTTGAAGTTTATCAACACCCATGCTACTCAATATGCTGACAAAAGCTATTTTTCAGAGTGCATGTATAATACAAAGAGTTGAGATTGGTGACAAGACGCTATTGCTGTTTTCAAAGATCTGCCTACCCTGATCACTGCCTGATCTCCATGGAGTGGCTCCATGTGCACAGACTTGGGAGAGGAGTTTGCAGAAGATCAGGAGAACATTACTCCTTTGCTGTTTCTAACTTAAAGTGGCTCTTATTGAGCACTGGAAGCAAAACTATCTTCCCTTCATTCCTAATACTGGTTTTACTCAGCTAGTGTAGAAGAGAATGAATGAAAGCTTTACCATGCTCAAGTGAGAAGGCACAGAAGGATGAATATGGAAAAAAGCAAAAGGAGAATAACAAATAGGCACTGGTGGAGATTGCCAGGCAGCAGGCCATAAGGGAGAAACTGGAACAGAAACCTTTGCCAGAAGCAGGAACTGAAATGCAGTCAGGCAACAGTTTGCAATTTAGAAGCAGAAATACATTCCTCATCCCTCTCTAGTGCCAGATCTGCAGAGAGGATGAGTTCATGCCACAGGTTTACCTCTTAACTCAAATAGCATACATCTGTGCTACTGACCTCAGAGTGCTGACTGTATGGTTCTGTGCTAAAATACTGAGCACTGCCAAAATGCCAGCTCTCCTTTGCATGATCCAATACCAAAGGACTGCAAGATACCCAACTCCAAAGTTAGGAAGACTTCCAAAGTCTCCAGTGATCACCATAAGACCAACATTTTGATACAGGTCCAGTGAAAGAAGAATTGGTAGATTCTGAAATTTCCACCTGTATCATCTTCCTTCAGCTAAAAGAGATTGCTTAAGCTTGGCTGCATTTACCTTAAACCATCCACGAAAGTGACAGGGAAGGGTTACAAACTGGTTTCAGTTCAGTTGCCTAGCTGTGTCCCATTGTTGAGAGGCTGTGAGATGCCTAAGCTTAGGTAACATAAGCAGTCCCAGAGACTACTAGGGTCCCAGACTGTGTTAAAACCTCTGGTATGCATTTCACAATCAGTACACACCAAAGAGTCGCCTATGGAGAAGAACCACTGTAACTCAAATGATAAAAACCATAATAAAAGTGAAGTAATTTTGTGACTATTTTTGCCAAAATGCCAACATGTAACCAGCCTAATCTTCTGTGAGAGCATCCAGAGCCCTGCACTAACATGCATTTCACACTCAGGTTTTGTATTTCGTACGTAACAGTATGTAATACAGTGCAATTTTATTCTACAACCTTAGAGAATTGGGCACACATTAACTAATTACTCCTGACAGGACTCCTCTCCAAGGTAGGTGTGAATGTGTAATTTGCGTTTTATAGGTAGGCAATCTGAGACAGAAGAAGGTATTCCTGTCTCACACTGCTATAAGCCCATTGAAAAAGAAATGTCTAGTAACTAAGGGAGTTCTAGGCTCAGACTAAATCATAGACAGAGTTCAGAGCTAGACATTTTGTTCCTTTCATTTACATATCTGCTCACTCTGAAGTACCACAGTAACTTCTTGTCTTTCCTGCATGAAAGCTTTCAGGGAGGATCACTCCCTTTCCTAAGCAGGTGTTTGAAAGCTGACACAACATAAACCCTTGTGGTAACCAGGCCTTTGGAGTTAATGTCATAAAAAATGGCAAACACTTTTCAGCAAGGTATGGTCAAAAGTCTTTTGATGGATGTGCCTCCCCTGGCAGAGAGAATCACAGAATCCCAAGGGTTGGAAGGGACCTCGAAAGATCATCTAGTCCAACCCCCCTGCAAGAGCAGGGTAACCTTGAGTACATCACACAGGAACTTGTCCAGGCGGGCCTTGAATATCTCCAACATAGGAGACTCCACAACCCCCCTGGGCAACCTGTTCCAGTGCTCTGCATCTAGAACTGCATTTAAGACTCCTAACACTTCAAAGAAGCTTCCTAACACCCAAACTTTCTATCAGGCCAACTACCAATGCTGAAAAACGTGGGGGGTGAGGATATTTCCTTCAGCAAAAGGGAAATAAAAAATAAGTAAATCTCTTATTTTGTAAGGGAAACTCTCAATCTTACTTTTCTAATTAACTGTCAACAGTCTGTATCCAGCTATGTGGATAATTGCTCATGCCCACCTACACTAACGTACTTGAAGTTGATGAGGCTTTCCTGTGCAGTATTTTCTCTATTTGGTCTTATAACTCAAGGGAGTTGAGTCTGTCACACCAAAACCATTGCAGTTCCCATGCTTCAAAAGTGGTATTCAAAAAGAAATAAAAGTAATTATTCTAAAATACACTTGCTAGGAAAATAGCAGTAAGCATGCACTTGAGGAGGAGCTGGAAGGGGCAGGCAAACAAATGGAATTCCACCCACTGTGTGACAACAATGGAAAAACAGAAGTGGATTTTTAACTTGATTTATGTGCATTAACAGAACATTAAGTAGACAGCTTTCCTTGCAACCCACATGTCTGCAACAGGGCTTGTCCACATTGCAGGCAGGCAGCTGGGTGACAGAAGTGGCTGAAAAGCCATGCTGTGATAATACCTTAGGGTTTGTAAACAGTGTGGTTCCTGGAAGGTGGCATGTTTTAGGTGAATGAAATCTCCCTGGTAAATAATTTCTGCAAAAAAACCAAGGTATGTGTAAAATGGTCACTGTATACATTCATTTTTCTTGCTTGCATTTGGTAAAGCATGGAATGAAAGGTTTATTTACTCGTGATTCACCCTGCTGGAGTCAAAATGCAAGTCAACTGCTGCTTCATTGCTGGTCAGAAATGCAAAGATATAAAAAGGCAAAGAAATCTTTAAATATTAAAGAAAATAAATGCACGTAACAGAGGCATGCCACAGCACAGCTGATCTGATGTGGCACTTCTGCAATTTAATACAATGCATCAAGAACCAATACACAATACCGAATATGACATAAGCATCCAATTTTAGCAGATGTTGTCTTTGCTACATTCAAGCTTTTTCCTGGGCCCTGAGATATTTATGTAAGACTCACTTCCACTGTAATCCTGGGTAAGAAGTGACACATAGCACTAGGATGCACAGCACCATAAAAACAGCTCTGCAAACTGACTGAATTCTGTGAAAAAGACCCACTGGAATAAACATTGTGTACGGAAAAAAGGTGATAGATGTCATTGAAAACTGCAAGACACCTACTGTCTGCATACATCATGCCCTGTGGTTAAATCTATCACTTCCATTGGCACATAAAAATGCCTGTACTCTGGGGGGAAAGCAAAGCATTAGACAGCTAGATCAGAAGGATGAAATACAGCTTCAAAGTTCTTGAGTAAGATGAGAGCAAAACAAGCTTTCTATGGTTGATTGAGAATGGATAGAGTAACAGATGTGTTGTGAAAGAATTCAGACCCTTTACTGAAAAGCAGTGCATCACTCAGAGACTCTTGCATGCAGCCTGCAAGGAATCCAGTCCACACGGTTCTGTCTGCATGTCTGTTTTGCTTGAAAAATAAGGAGACAAATGCTTTGTGTGTATCAGGATGACAAAAGAGGTGAATGCAAGTTTTGTGGCCCATTAGAAAACACGGGTGGAGGAGTGAAGAAAGATGATGTATAATCTCAGTTAACAATGATGGGCTGAAATGTGGGAGAAAAAAACAGAAATAACTGAAATTTGAGTGCTGTAGGTTGTTTTTTTCCCCTGAATTCATAAATAATCTCTAACTATATTTGTAGGTATGGCACTGCTTAGATTGACTTTGCTTAACGAAAATGGTTGTCCAGATGAGCAGGGGCAGGGCTGAAGAATGTAATGAGAAGAGACCCATTGTCTTAAGTGCTTAAATTCCCATGATCTCTTAAATCTGATCCAGTTTCAAGCTATTATAGACTGAGCTGAGGCCTGTAAGTGAGCTTCAAGCATGCTCTGTTCCCTCTTGTCCACGTCTCCAGGTGAAGCAAAGCCCATGGGAAAACCAGAGCATATTCCAAAGGATTCCTCAGTCTCAGAGAGACTGGGATCACAGGACAACATTAATCTTCTGGAAAACTAAAAGGACAGTAAAAGCACATTTTAAAAATACTATTAATGTAACCACCATTAATGCTTTTTATTCCATTATTTGGAACAGGGCAGCTTAAAGAAAATCTCCACTGGAGAGAAACACAACAGTGTCTTCCTACATTTATACAATCACAATGATGACATGGTTTAGTGGTGGACATGGCAGTCTTGGGATAAAAGTTGGACTTAATGGTCTTAGAGGTCTTTTCCAATCTAATTTATTCTATGATTCTGTAATCTTGTATGCCAGAAAGTAGAAAAGTGGAAAAATAGCAGAAAATTACTTGCACCATGAGCCATTTGGGTCTCTTGGCTGTGATTATAGTTATTGTATCCAAATAGATGCAGACAGCTTAATGCGCTGCTCTGATCTGCTATCTTATTTCCCAAAGACATATTCAACATAATGATTACCTGCATGACACAATGGTGCTCATAATTACTTTTCATTTAACGAAACCAAGCAAATGTTAATGAGGAGTTTTGAGTATTTCCCGTATCTTGATATAATGCTTTGGGACTCTTAATCAGCCTGTAAGCCTGTTTGGAGCCATAAAGATAAACCCAAAGACTGGTAAGAATTAGATATTTTAGTGACCCCTAATTGTACAACTTCAAACAAAGCAGCAGGGAAATAAAAATAAACCCCAAAGAATTAAAACCCCACAGCATGGGGTACTCAATGACAAATGCCTTCAATGGAGTACGCAAATGACAAGGCTAAGGAGAACTTTTTCAAATGCTCAGAGAAAAAAGTACATTAGTGAAGAGATTTGAAATCTTATTGAGTAAAGAGAGACAGAGAGGAAGAAATTATCTATGAGGAGACAAAACCAAGACTGAGGAAAAGAGATGAAGGAGTAAATTAATTTCATGTTAAGATAAGGAATAGTGCTATGAAGAAGGCAAATACAATGACAGCCGGGAAAGGACATATAGTAAACTATATGCACAAAGTGCAAATTCTAAATTTCAACAGGTTTTCCCAATTCCTGACTTCAGAGGGGAAGGGATAAAAAACGTAGATGGGTTAGAAACTAGAATAAGTACAAAGAGACAGTGACTTAGATACGCTCAAAACCACCAGAGATTTTTGAGAAATCAGTTGGAAATGACTGGAAGTTATTACCTTGTGGAATGCCTTGTCCAAGCAAAATCGGTGGTGGTGGCACACCAGCTCCTAGCAATAGTTAAAATGTCTTATGTTGGCAACATGATAAGAAATGGCAAAAAACAAACAGCTGCGAAGAAGTCTTAACTAACTTCTAAGAGGATTTGTGGTCAGCCAAGCGAATAATTTGTTGTGAATTACCCACCAGGCTCTGCATATTTTTTTTATCTTTTTGAAATTTGCATAAGTGATTCTGTAAACCGTATTTCAGAGCATTTGTTTGGTAACCCTCCTAATTTCTGAGCTATGGTGTCTGCCACTACAAATCTTCAACATTCAAGGCTTGAAAGGTGAACATCATTGACTGGTTTTAGTATGCTTAGGAGTACTCTTGCTGCGAAGGCTCTACAAAGATTTGGAACAATTTCTGCATTAAATTTTAAAGTCTTTTGACAGCTTTATGCCTCAGTTTCCCCTTAGCAAACCAGAAATATCTCCTTTCCTGTGTGCAAGAATACATTGCTTTATGTTGCTCAGTGACAACGTGCTATATTCCAGAGTGACATTTGCCAGGATAATTTATAGGTGAATGTGCAATTTCTGCCAGCAGTGGTGTTAGCCAAAAGTCTATGGCTCAAGTAAAATATGTAGAATTTTAAAATTAAGATAATTTATTATTAATTTCTTTGTGGAGGCCATATGGTAGATGAAGAGAAGGAAGAAGCTGGTTTTATACAATGCCAGAATCTCAGACTGGTCTGGGTTGGAAGGGACCTTAAAGCTCATCCAGTTCCAACCCCCTGCCACGTGCAGGGGACAACCTTCCACCAGACCAGGCTGATCCAAGCTCCGTCCAACCTGGCCTTGAGCATTGCCAGGGATGTGGCAGCCACAGCTTCTCTGGGCACCCTGTGCCAGGGCCTCAGCACCCTCAGAGTGAAGAATATTTTCCCTAATATCTAATCTAAATCTTCCCTCTATCATATTAAAAGCCATTCCTCATTGTCCTGTGATGAAGTTAAATGTATTTAGTCTTCTTAAAACCATTGAACATAGTGCCATATGGCAAACTGATATAAAACAGAACGACAGAAACTACAAGATGGCTAAAAAACCTAAGGAAAGAAATTCAACATTTATATTAATGGGAATTAAAGCAGATTGCTAGTGGTCCCTCAAAGAGGATCTCAGGATCAGTTTAATCTTAAACATCTTTGGCACAAAACATTAGAATGGACTCCTAAAACCTGCTTGAGGACAAGAAGTTGGAAGGTACTATCAGCAGAGAGGTAGAGATTCCATCCAAAGAAACCTAAATTACCTCAAAAGCAGAAATAATGAATTATGATTGCAAGTTCAGACACTTAGGAGCTAATACAAAATAGCAGCCAGGAGTTTGTCAACAGAGGATGACAGAGATCAGCATAAAACTCAGTGGCAGGATGCCTGCAAACTTCCAGCGTTCACAGAGATAATTAGGTGGATGAAAAGTCCATCTTATAGGGGCAAACCAGGAGAACCCAGCTTGTTCAGCTTACCCTCTCAAAGCCTGTGACCAGCTGTAACTCTTGCCTATGAATACCTCTGGGTAAACAGAAAGAGTGAGGCTAACTAACTACAGAAGTCAATGCTGGCAAAAGAACAATTTGATGTGAAGTGGCTACTAAATACATTAAGGCTGAAAATCAAAAGAGCAAGGTTCAGTAACAGCTTTCTGAAATGCTACCAGGGTGACAGAGGACCAGATTTCTGAGTCTGCTAGCCTTGTGGATTCCACTTCCCCTGGATTTCAGCCTCAAAGCCTAGGAATATTCAAGTATCAAAGAAAAGCTGTATGCTGCTTTCCAAATTGTGGTTTACCAATGACATCTTGGTAAAAGCAAGGAGGTGATGGTTACTAAATCTCAAAAATGAGGACATATAGTTCATGCCTTTGTTTCTTGATTGCAGTGCAAATATCTGCTGCAAATATACTGATCATTCAAGCAAGACATTAGTCTCCTCTGGGGCATCTCCAAGCTGTGCAATGAGCTCCCACTGGAATTAAAAACCATCCCCAGCCTTAACTACCTTCTGCTTCAGTGTCCCAAATACAAAGCACACTTTTCACACAGAAAACAGAATGTATTAATTTCTTCTGTATTAAAAAAGTAACCCCAAATTTATTATGCACATAAATCTTCCATGATAGAATAATCAATCACAAGAGAGAAATATTATATTGCAATGCTGAAAGAAGCTTAGCATAACTGTGAATAGGTGGGTAAAGAAACCATGATAGAACAGCTGCACCTGACCTACTCTGTACTCCAAATAAAAATGAAAAACATGAGAGCAGGGTAGTTGTACATGATGATCAAAAATGAGAGGTTCAGAGAAATAAATAATATACCCGTAAATCTTTATATAAAAACTCAGGCTGGTTCTCTGCATAATTAGTATAGTCAGCAAAGAAAGATTTCTTGTCTGTTTTCCCTTTCTCTGCATGGTTCCCATAAATAAAAACAAAGAAGTAATTCAGGGATGACAATGAATACTGCGAGTTATGTTTTGTCAAATATATCCTGTTGCAGAGCATCTCAATGAATGAATGAATAAATAAATCCTTAACAAGCAGGAAGAGAATACAGATTAAATCTGGTTACTTCCTTTTAATTGAATTTACTAATACTTAGTGACTGTACAAAACAAGCATACAGAAATAGCATAGAAGAAAAAGATGCTTTTGGATTCTGGAGAAAAAAGAATGTCTTAACTGATGCAATTTACCATGATTTGATAGAAACTAATACAGTTTTGAAAGCATACATCAGCTCAGAACTCTATCATTGATACCACAGTAGTGGCTAAACACAACTGTAGCCTTTTTTCTGTTTGCTTCCAGATTATTAAGAATGAAGAAGTTTTCTCAGTAATATATTTACTGGGGAAGGAGGAGCTGAAATCCTAGAATCATCATAGAATGTTTTGAGTTGGAAGGGACCTTAAAGCTCATCCAGTTCCAACCCCTTGCCACAGGCAGTGACACATTCCACTGGACCAGGTTGCTCCAAGCCCCTGTGTCCAACCTGGCCTTGAACACTGCCAGGGATGGGGCAGCCACAGCTTCTCTGGGCACCCTGTGCCAGGGCCTCAGCACCCTCACAGGGAAGGATTTCTCCCTAATCTCTCCTCTGTTGGTTTAAAACCATTGCCCCTTGTCCTATCACTGCATACCCTTGTAAATATAGCAAAGGTTTCATTCCAGATAACAATATCACGGCTTGGTATAGATTTCTTGACAAAGCTGCTCAGTATACATGGAAAATAAATACATTTCAAGGTCATAAAGAAGTCAGATAAAGGATGAAATTCATTATTTCCTTCCTATGAATTAACTTGCTGCCCTAGTAAGGAAATCAAATGAAAACCAGAATTCTGTACTTTCAGCAGCTGGAATTAAGAGTACTATTTACTCACTGTGTGGGCAGGAATCACTGCAAATGGTAGAGAGCTGCAGTCACGAAAGAATTTGGGAAAGTTCTGCTAATCTTTTAACTGAGCTTCAGCCAAATGTTCAGCAATGACTAATGGTTTTGTGTGACATGCAGACCTCCTATAGGACTGAGAAGAAACACTCAATAATGTCATGACTGGGCTTCCTCAGCATCCTCAGAGCATGAAAAAGCTGAATCCTTTGACTGTACTTGGAAAAGTGCATGCACACACAAACACATGTATGTACCTACACACAAACCCACTCATACATATACAGTCCCTTACCTGAACACAGTGAAACCTGCACAGTCCTATTTTTTTCCCAGGTAGACTTTTGATATAAGCCCTGTGTATTTCATGACCCTTACCTAAATCTAAGTTACACTCATCAAAAGGATGTTGCCAAATTAAAATGGTTTTAGCCCAATTAAAGTTTTAAAGGAAAATATGTAAAATTTGTTTTTATTGATACCTTAAGGTTACCTGAAGAGGGGTTTAGTTCACTTAAAAAAGAGCTATAACCACAGAGATCTTTCTAAACCCAATAAAGCTGTAAGAGAAGGGAAAAACCTTGAGGGAAATAACGGGAGTAGATTAAACCTTGAAGGAAGACTGACTCTGAATTTCACATAAACTGCAATGTACAAATATGTGTAGTTCAGGCTTTTCTGGTCTTGCAGTTTACCCTAGATGTGATATGCTGTAAGCTCTAACTTCAATGAACATTATATTAAATCAAAGAGTTATGATACACACTTCCAATGATATGAGTATCATATCTTGCTGCCACAAATGCTACCCAAGTTTAATAATCAGTAGACTGTAGAGAATTCTTGATTCTCTAAATTCTAACAGGTATGTAATTGTGTCATCTCTATAGGCATTTGAAGACATGCTTTCATTTTAAACAATGTAAATCCCCAAAACGTTATTATAACCTTATTATCTACCCTGCCTGTTTGTTTTCCATCACTTTCAGCACTGCAAGCTTCCCATTAATTTGAGCACAGAAGTGATAGCTTTTGAATGGGGATAAACACCCTTATGGTATTCTTCATGAAAATGGTATCCCCAATTGTACTTTGCCTGCACATAATGAACTTCTTAATGATAATCATCTATTACTAATACAGAACTTTCCACTTGAATGAAACTTTATGAATATTAAGTGATAGAAATTCCCTATGTGAAAGAGTTGACTATTTCAAATAAGAAAGACAACATTACTTTCTTAAAACCCAAAGAAGAAAAAGAAGAATCAGCTGGAAGAGCTGCAGTTCAACCAATTCAGAATTAGCATTTCCCAGTCATGCCGTTCCCAGTATCTGTGGTTCTGAACATCAAAGGGGAAAAATATTCTAAAATCCCACTGGTAATCCCTAATGTGAAACTTCTGATTAAGCAATAGTCAAGAATTCACGGAATTTTTATTTTGACCATACTCCGCTATTTTTCATTGTTTACTGCAGTAATAGTCCCATTGATTTCAATGCAAGTTCTCAGTGGAGCAATCTGGAGCTATTGTACTATTCACAGAATATCAGAAGCTCTTTTGTAATTATTGTCAATCCAGACGCATTTGCAAACAGGACTTCAGCTGAATGTAGAAAGGATTTCAAGTATTCTCTTGAGAGATTGCAAAAATAGTTTTCTCTTGCAGGTGTCAGAACTACTTGTCCTTTGGACTGCTTGCTGCTCCAAATTTGTAGGTGACCAGTCAACAACACATCATCAGGATATCATATAATCACAAAAGGCAGGAGAAGAGAGAAAGCAGAGGAGGTGAGAGTGATTATCTTTGTCAAAGGCAGCAGTGAAATCAAGAAGAATAAGCTAGAGGCATGCACCTTAAATTGATCAAGGAGTAGCTCATTAGGAGCCTTGCTTCGTGCTGCTTCTGAGACAGGGAAAGGACAGAAGGCAGAAAAGAAAGATTTGAGGAGAGAGATGTAGGGTAAGTCTGTGCAGCACAGGGGTTTTGGAGATAAAGGAAAGGAAAAAAAACAACCTCAGACTCAGGTGGGAGCTAGAGGAGAGTTGTTAATTTAAGACACCACAAGAGCAGTGCACAGCTCTAAGCTGAAAGGTAAGAGCCTCCAAAACAGGCAAGGGAGGAGGAAATTGAAAGGATGGGTGATACCCCCCCTCAGAGTAGGATTCAAGTGGAGCATCCAATTCTGACACTGTGGTGAGCAGTGGCAGATGGGATGAGATAGGAGGCAAAAAAAAGATTCAAAGATGATTCTGTGCACTTCAAAAGAGAAAGAGACATCAGAAACAGTCACATAATTTTCCTACAGAGACATCACTTTTATGACCTGGGGTGGGAGGAAAGGCGAGCAATCTCTCTCTCATTAGACGTCCATGCCCATTGCAGGAGGGCTGGATTAGATGACCTTTGAAGGTCCCTTCCAACCCACACTATTCTGTGATTCTATGATCTGTTTGGAGTTTTTCAGTATTCTAATGTGTAGTTATGCTGCTCTGGAAGGATGATAATCCAGAAAAGGATTTGGAAAGGTTTCTCTGAATGCACTGCCTGTTGGCTGACCTGAAGGGTCTTGTTCCCTACACCAGTTAGCAAATAATCAAGAAAAGCTAATCAACACATACTAACAGCTTTGAGATTCTGCAACAGTGCAAAGCCCAACAAACTGCAATTCCAGTGAAATACACTGCAATAGGTACATCAACAAAAGAGCATAAAAACCTGACATTTAAGACATAACTGGCTGAATATTCCAGTTGTTTATAATACAAAGTCATTTTGTTGGCTCCCTTGTTTCAGGAAAGTGAGACGTATTAGCAATGGTCCCATTAGAAAAGTCCCTACTGTGACAGGGAACCCAAAGTGACCGCCTTTCATTGCAAATCAGCGCATACTGAATATTTCCCAAAGCCCAGATCCTGTTCATGAATAAGGTCAAATTTTACTGTTTAATGACAATTTTCTCTCTCCTGGAACAAGCTGCAAAAATATGTCTCTTCATCTTGTATTCCTCCCTAGGAGGAAGGGTTTTCTCACTCATATTTAGGAATTTTGTCAAGTTTGAGAGAAATGCAGATTGAAAATAAAAACCCAAACAGCTTCACGACTTGACAGTAATAAAACTGATTCACAAATGGGAAACCTTTGCTCGTATAATAAAATAAATGTCCTACAATGCACAACCAGAACTAATTCCAAATCTGACATTAACAAGTAACTGGCTTTATTTGCAACAACAATGCTTTACTCTAGAGATTACTGTGACAAAGACAGTCTTCATCTATTGTCTTGTATTAAAAAAAAAAATATCTGGATTATGGTCTTCTAATTAATATCATAGAATCATAGAATCAACCAGGTTAGAAAAGATCTTTAAGCTCATTAAGTCCAACTGTTCCCCCAGCTCTGCCAAGTCCACCACTTATTGCTTTTAATTAAAATGGAATGAAGAGACATGGGAACTCATTTAAACAACATCTCAGGTATTAAGAATGTACATAAGGTTCATACAGTGACACCTGTGTTGCAGGCAAAGTTTTGCAGAAACAGCTGAAATAGTGAAATCTGGGGCTTTCAAAGGCATCTAAGATGGTGCTTGGACCCTTTACTACTGAGAAGGTTCAAAAGGCAGCTTTGACTAGAAGTCTCAGGACTTCTGTGCAGCCTGAGGAGCACCAGCTCCATCTGAGCCTCACAGTGATTGCTGTGTACATCCATGTGATACCTACAACGGTATACAAGAAATCTGGAGAGGGGCTTTTGACAAGGGCCTGTAGGGAGAGGACAAGGGGGAATGGCTTTAACCTGACAGAGTGGAGATTGAGATGAGACATTAGGAAGAAATTCTTCCCTGGGAGGGTGCTGAGGCCCTGGCACAGGGTGCCCAGAGAAGCTGTGGCTGCCCCATCCCTGGCAGTGTTCAAGGCCAGGTTGGATGGGGCCTGGAGTAACCTGACCTAGTGGAAGGTTTCCCTGCCTGTGGCAGAGGCTTGAAACTGCGTGATCGTTAATGTCCCTTCCAACCCGAACCCGCCAAGAGCTCCATGCCTCCTGTTAAATCACATCTATCAGTACCACCAGAGCAAATTTTTCTCATCAGGTAACTATCAGCACTCAAACAACCTTTAGTCAAAATGGAAACAAATAACCTGTTAAGGACAAAAATAGTTTTAACACTTATTTCTAGACTGTCATTACCACTTCATGCCAGATGGGAAACACAATGAGCTTGCAGCTGAGATAATGCACTTGTAAAAACGAGGTCATATGAAAACCTTCATTTTATTATTGCTCCTTTGGAAGCACTAACAAAGCCTGAAACACTGGATTTCTATTTTTGGATTAATGTCTTTCTTTCTGTTCATTACACGCCCACAAAAACCAGTTGAAAATGGGTGATGTGAGTGACTGAAATGTTTCAAGGGAGCAGGAAACAACATCTTCTACAAAATATTAACATGTGATAACAGACAGACATAGAGCCATAGAAGCAACCAGGCTGGAAAAGATCTTCAAGCTCATACAGTCCAGCCATTCCCCAGCACTGCCAAGGCCACCACTAACCTGTGGCACTGAGGGCCTCATCTACACGGTGTGTGAACACTTCCAGTGATGGTGATTCCACTACTGCCCTGGGCAGCCTGTTCCAATGCCTGACTACTAAATTCAATGCATTTAATTTGACAGGACAGAAGTGGTGATAACAGTCAAATTCCAAAGTTGAAACTACTTCCAGGAAATTTGAAACTAAAGCAGCACATATAAAATGTCATCCCACAAACTCTGATGCTATATGGTACCACAGACTGAGTACTTCATGCCAATGTAGCTGGAAGGCGAACTGAATACACAAGATGGTAAGCAACAGTGACATGAATGTTAACACCATGTCACAACAGAAGCACCTCAGCATAATGTGTCAAACTGAAGCATGTCTCCTTGGGAAAATAGAGTGTTATAATTTTATATTAATATATTTATATAATTTGAGATATCTGCATATATTTATACACATTGGCATACACACAAATTGCCTTTACATGCATGTGCACTGCTGAGTAAATACACCATATCTGCAAGCACAACATATGATCTCAATCAAGCACTTCAAACAGCCCAGAGGGATGTGACCCTCACTGGGAACTCGATGAAGTCACACGCTTTTCTTTCAGCATCCCTTTGAAAACACAGACCATGGGCACGTTATGTAAGAAATTCAAATCCATCTAAAAAAATGAATTAAAAAAAAAGGCATCTAAAAAATTTGCTTTTGCCATCAACATTGCAGCTTTTCCGCAGAAGGTGTCACAGAGACTGCTTCCATGGGCTGGTGGAGGGGTGCTCTCTTCCCCAGGGCTCGGCCAGCCTGGGTACCAGTGGCCTCCTAGCCTCCTGGCCACACCTACCCCCATCAGGACTCTGTCACAGCTATTTCTGTGTCCCCTCCAGCTCTCAATACTCTTCTCTCTAAATTTCTGACTCTACAATTGCCAAGATTAGATTTAAAGGACATTTAACAGGCTTTTTGTTAAAAGTGTGGCTATCACTTGTTTTTATAGTTTAATCCATCAACAGATTCTTGTTTCTGCCTTCTCATTTTATAGTGAGCTCTTTTCTGGGGTAAAGAGATCACAGCTCAAGCAATGAGTTTTGTAAGAACATTCCAAAACAGCATTAGAAGGGAAAAAAAATAATGAAAGCACCCCTGTGCTTCTTTATGCATGTTTCATTAGCACAAGTTCTCTGAAGCTCATGAAGCTTTCCACATGAAAACAAAAGATTTTCTTACTCAAATTGTTACCAGAGCTTATTCTTCAGGCTGGGAAATGGGACCATACATGACTAAGCAAATCACTGTCCCATAGAGCTCACTTTAAGTACATACTATGGGACTTAGCTGGGGTCTTTTTTTCTGAGCTGCAGCCTGGAAGCTAAATTAGCAAAGGATATTTAAACTTTAAAGATGATTCTAGATGACTTATGCAGACTTATGAAAGGGTCTAATGGAGCTAAGATACCTTACTTCCCCTGGCATTCAACATTTTTAGACACTCTCCTCTCCTTATTAGATGCTACAATTTAATTTATCCTTCCATTATAATTCCTTCTGAATACCAAAGGAAAACACTTTCTTCCAGTAATTCTGCTAATTCTGTTGTCTCAAATATGTTGCACATATCCATTAAGAAAAGAAGTACACAAGCCGTTTTGTCATACAATTACCTATTCATGTAAGATATGCCTTTGCCATTTTCAAGTACCTCATCTTAAGCAGAAATAAATAGAAAAGATGGGGGAAAAAAACCTAAACAGTTTGTTCCCTTCTAAAATGGCAATCCCTGTGAAAACAGGAAGTAACAGACATTCTTGTTTATTTTTACAAAGCAACAAAGACTTTGAGCTCTGCTCCTCATTGAACTGGCTGCTACAGACTGTTAGCTAAATATAAATCCATCTTCATCTTCTGCATCCATGCTGCAGACTTTTCCCACAACCTTTGGGAAATGCACCTTCTTCCCCAACCCCTAAACATATAAACCAGATTTCTACAAGGCAGCTGTAAGCTGTTTATGCTTGGTTAAAATCCTGTCGTCCTTGAGAAGGCAGAAAACACAAGGATTGCCATATCTGATCAGCTCAGTGATCCATCTCACCCCCTATCTCACCTCCAGCCCTTGCCAGTACCTGAAGGGAGCATAATGAAGCTGTCTTTAAAATGGGGCTTGTTATCACTGTGCAGTGTGCCCGATACACTGTTACTAAGGAAGCAAACAGGTTCTTCATCTTATTCAAATTACAGACAGCAGAAGATACAGCCATTATTGAGAAGCTGCAGAATTGAATGAGTTAAGAAACTGGTTGGCAAAAAATCTAATTGAGTGAAGGAGTGCAGGTCCTTGGCTGTACTGAGATCAGCTGAGTTCCAAACTGTCAAAACTTGGAAGCTTCAAATGTGATTCTTCTTTCTCTTGATTAGTTTTTAAACACAGACAACCACCTAATAAACTAACAATATTTTCGGGTAAGTTCTTGAGTAGATGGTCAACTCCGATTTACTCTTAGCATCAGGATGACCAAGAATATAGTTTAGAAGCAGACAGAAACCTGTAAGGAGGAGTTCACATAAGAAGGCTGCAGCAGTATGCTAAGATCTCTTTTTTATAGAAAAATGTTCTCAAGTTACACCAATGCTTTTTACTGAACACCCATTTTGCAACACAAGTAGGGCATCAGGTAGACACATTCAGATTTCATGCATGGCTTGACTATGAAGATTAAATTGTTACTCTGTGAGAATAGTTTTTAAAGAAAACATAGCAAAAATATGCACATATTTAAAAGCTTTTTATACTCTGACATGTGGCATGGATTTAAGCTTTCAGAAAAGAAGAATTTGCCCAGAGCATGCATTTCTTGAGCCATAGAAGAATATATTAAATAACCCAAAGATTAAATAATTCCAAGAGCCCCCAAATCTTTCTAACTCTCCCCTGAGTCACCCTTGAGGCTGCAACATGCATGTGTTAAATGAGCCCAAAGCAGCATGAGAAGCTGAAACCCTGATCCTGCCTTTCCTCTTCTCCAGTCTCAGCCCCTATGAAAAGGTAAAGAAAGGGAAGACATTTGAGGATTAGAGCTGGAGCATCCTCCTGCCCACTTCTAGCTGTTAAATTGTCTCTAGACCCTTGACAGAGATGAAATATGGACAGAGAACAAGGTATTGCACCTCAGGCCTCTCCTATCAGGATGAGAAGATGTAAATACAGCTCAAGCCTATCCACTCAGTAATCTTTATTAAAACTTAATACTGAAAATAACATTTATTTGTATATAAAACCACTGTATATAAATACAAATATATCAATGAAAGCTGGTGAAGATGTTTTCAGAAGGGATGCTACAATGAACAGTGATTGTTTCCATGAGCAAGTTACCATTCATGGCTGGCTAGGAGCTATGCTCCCAGATCTCTCTTTATATGACAGAATGATAGGATCAACCATGTGGGGGAACATCTTCAAGCTCATCCAGTTCAACCATTCCCCAGCACTGCCAAGGCCACCCCTAATCCATGTCACTGAAGGCCTCATCTACATGATTTGTGAACACTTCCAGAGACGGTGATGCCACCATTGTCCTTGGCAGCCTGTTCCAATGCCTGACTGCCCTTTGGGGAAGAAATTGTTCCTAATATTCAGTCTAAACCTCCTCTGGTACAGCTTGAGGCTGTTTCATCTTGTCCTATCACTTGTTATTTGGGAGAAGAGAATGATGCAGCACAGCAGCCCGGGCAAGGGCCCACGATGGATGGTCAGAGCAACTCTGCTGCATCCCAAGTACCTCTGGTCCCTTCATGAAACTTGCTATGGGGAGTCTGCTGCACACTTTGTGTGTACAGACCACACAGTAAATAGTGGTAAAACCACTACCACAAGCCACTAGTCAAAAAGAGAACCTATGAACACACCCACCTTACACTGCAAAGCCTTCTGCCACTAAAGCTACATCTTGAGGTGCTGAACTGAGTAATATGTCTGGGCTCTTTATTATTGTTACTTGTTGGCTCCCATAGGTTAATAAAAACCCACAATGCTTACTGTGATAAATCACATAACCATAAATGTTTCCATGATGAAATAAATAATGATCTCAGCAAAACTAGCGTGAAACTGAGATCAGAACTGAGCCAAACAGCTTGTGGTTTTGCTGTAGGTAGAGCTTATTTGATATAAGCCAAGTAGCAAATTTTAGGCTCAAATATTAAGCAAGGTCATTCCTCAGCTGCAGTAGCCTTTGGTTGTATGGTTCAATTCCAATCTTAATGTGAACTGGGTTTGCAGCTTTTCTTTTTTCCCCCTGAATTATGTGCTGTGACTCACCTATGAAGGTGCTTTAAAGCCTTTAGATATGATTTGAAGTGAGTTCCTGAAAAAGTAGGAAAGGCTGCTGTGATCCCTTGGGAGTTATTTATGTCTTTTGGGAATGAACTATGACAGTAAGTGTGTATATATATCTGCATATATGTGTGTGTGTAAATACATATATGCAAGTCCTCATTCCTGAAGGGAGGAAGTGGTTTCAAGAATAACCTGTAATTTTCTTAATTGTTAACTAAATGAAGTTCTACAGACACAGCTGCATTTCTGTGTTAGATCAAGTGGTTCAAATCTTACAAATGAATGTTTACAGCCAAGGCTTTTAAAATCTGTGCAATTTCAAACACCTTACAGTGGAAGAAGAGTTTCTTTGTAACTCCAACATTCTTTCAATGACTCAGACTGAGCACCCCAAACCCATAAGGATTTAAGACCTGTAACTACTTTCAAGATGGGCTAAATAAATGACACGAACTTTTTATTTTGCCTGGGTACCATATCTGCTTCCAGTACTTGCAGTTTTGATGCCAGTTTACTATTTTAAGGAAGTGTGAAAGGTAACTAATGTAGTTAGTGGAAGAGATGGTGTCCACTCTGCAAATACACTTCTTGAAGACAGAGATGGAGCTCACGTGGATCCATACTGACAACAGATTATAAATTTTCCTCTTCAAAAAGGATTTTAGTGTGCATATCACCCCCTTCCATGCAATATAGATTCTTCTTTTCACAGAATAGCAACCTCCATCAGGAAGAAATAGGAGTAGGAGAATCCTGTCTTTAGGAGACTCTCTGAGGGAGCTATGTATCCCCAAACTAATACAGAACTAACAATTTAAAGATTGAAAATGCACAGCATCTTGAACAGAAGCAAGCAGCAGATGGGAAACCATTATGAATCATAAAGGCACCTAACCATTGCAACTGCCAGAAGGAGGTAAGCAACCATAACAACAGCCCAATTTGTTTTCTGTATATCAAGCCTCCAGAGTAAGCTGAGTAAAGAAAACTGGACAAATCCGACTGAATTAAAGAGTTCCAGGAGTGTGTGTCAAAGAGAATCCACATCCTGTAGGAAGACTCTCAAATTTTGAAGTGAGACATTAATTTCCTGTTAATTTCCTAGCCTGCTCTTTTCAAACTGGTTTTCATAATCCAGAGAGCATAGCAAATCAACAGAAATAATATAAAACCAAAAATTATATCATAATAATAATAGTAATAATAGAAACAAGAAGAATTGATAATAGAAAAACCTCAAATCCATTGGCAAAAATACAGCAAAAAGTCAATTCAACAAGCAGTTGACCAAAATAAGCTTTTCTTGTATGGACAGAGAAAAATAAGCTTGTTTCCTATGTATGGCCTAACATTGTTAAAAAAAAAACCACCAAAAATCCTGTGCATTTCTCAATTGCCAAATCAGCTTTAGCTAGAAGAGCCTGAAGGTTCTTTTAGCGAGTTTGTCTACAAAATGTTTTACAGTGAGGAAGACTTTGGAAAGCACCACTTTTTTTCTTTTTCTATTTCCAACCCTTCTCCCCCTCCCCCAGTTTATTTCTTAATTTGAAAGATGCTGTGAAGTCACAGAATCATAAAATCATGAAATGGTTTAGGTTTAGAAGGGACCTTAGAGCTCATCAGTTCCAACCCCCCTGCCACAGGTAGGGGACAACTTCCACTAGACCAGGTTGCTCCAAGCCCCATCCAACCTGGCCTTGAGCACTGCCAGGGGTGGGGCAGCCACAGCTTCTCTGAGTAACTTGTGCCAGGGCCTCACCACCCATGCAGGGAAGAATTTCTTCCTAATGTCTCATCTCAATCTCCCCTCTGTCACTTAAAGTTCATTTCCGCTTGTTCAAAGCCCCTCTGCCGGTTTCTTTGTTGGCCCTTTCAGGCACTGGAGCTGCTCTAACGTGTCCCTGGAGCCTTCTCTTCTCCAGGCTGAACCAGCCCAGCTCTCTCAGCCTGTCTCCATAGCAGAGCTGCTCCAGCCCTCGCAGCATCTCTGTGGCCTCCTCAGGACTCACTCCAACAGCTCCACATCCCTCTTACGCTGTTGCCCCGGAGCTGGATGCAGGGCTGCGGCTGGGTCTCTACCAGGAGCGCAGCCCAGGACACAGTTGGTTTCTGGGCTCAAGCACACTCTGCTGGATCACAGGAAGCTTCTCATCAACCAACACTCTGAGTCCTTCTCCTCAGGGGCTGCCTCCATTCAGTCTCCCCCCAGCCTGTATTTGTGCTTATGACTGCCCTGACCCAGGGGCAGGACCTTGCACATTGCCTTGTTGAACTTCATGAGGTTTGCATGGGCCTGTCTCTAAGCCTGTCAAGCCCCTTCTCTAATTTAGTTACTTGATGTCCTGGACATGACTACGACCAAGGGTTTGTAGCTGTCTTCTGTTCAGATTCTCGCAGAGAGGCTTGAACTATGTTCAAGATTACTGAATAATGATAATTTATTTTATTACAACCCATGAAAAAGGAAATTCTGCCCGGACTTAACCTTCCATTATAGACTATTGAATCAATGAAAAAATAGTGTGCCTAAATTGGGAAAGAGCCTGATACTAAGATTCAATTACATCTATCATTCTAAATTTAGTATAAAGGAGAAAATAGATTCTCACCTATTTGTTCTTGGAGACAACTGAAATCTGTTTCTCATAATAGCTTCCTTCCATATAGAGAAGCCAGTACAGTACAAGAGACATACTTATCTTCTGGGAGTTTAACCATCTTGCAGTCCACAGTCTGGATTATTTGTTGTGATTTAATATGATGTATTCTGTACCTAATAAACCATTTAATTCAAATAATTCTTACATTATTCAACTAAAATTGGAGTGATAATAATATGTGGATTCCTCTACTGAACTCATTCCTTCTGTAACAGTTTCACAGAGCAATGTCATTTGAAGTAATCACTTTTTAGTGTAATAGCTCAGTAAGCATAAATTATTAAAAGCTACATTAAATGAATTAAAATGACATAAAACAATCTGCACTGAAAGGGGAGGGTATTATTTTCAAGGAGGAAAAGGCAGGAACACTGTCTCATTCAAGAAGCTAGTGGGATGGAGAGTACAAGATTCAAGTTCATGCCCATGTGGCAACCAGACAAGAGAATAGAAGATTTGGAAGTAAATCTTCTAGAAAAATAGTGTTTGCATAAAATACATCCAGAAGTGCGATCCACATCCAATCTGTCCCCTCTCCCCTGAGAAGGGAACCTATCTAGAGGAAGAATGCCCTCAGGCAAGCATGCTACCTCCTGGAGTAGAGAACTCTCTGGTCTCAAATCAGGCTTTTGAAATAAAAGTTGCAAGGTTGAGGCACAAAGTCACACGTTTTTAAACCAGAAGAGACCATCAGTATGATCTAACACTCCACAAAATAGAGGCAGAGTATATTACTGACTGCTGAAAAGTTTTGCCTTTCCTTGGTAAGGAAATAACCTTTCTGATGTGTCAGTGGATGTCTGGCTAGTAAAGACAAAAAATTTGCTTTCCCTAGCAGCTAACTGCTCCTTTTAAAGCTGTTATAGGAATAGAGACCTGTGCATTTACTGACACTGGTCCAACATTTGTGGGTTTATTTGACACATCAACATTAGAACAAATCATTACAGGCTTTACAGAGAGAGGGTGCCTATGAATATTTTTCAGGCATCCTTTGGAGGCTAGCTCCCATAAAAAACACAGACCAAAACCAATCAAGCAAACAAAAACCCCATCTTTAAAACCTTACCTCTATGAGTCCATCCATCCTATCAATAGCTTTCTTATACTGCTTGGCATTAGAATTACTTATCAAATATCAAGCACCAAGTGTCACACTGGAAGAGGGGGTTCATAAGTGAAAAGGCAAAACATTACTCTAGCAAAATACATATTAACAGCATGGTGTTAAAGGAGAAGGGAAATATGCTCATTTTGGGTTCTGTCCAAGAGAGATTAATCTTATTATACCAAAGAAGAATTTGGCTTATTACAGCCTTGGGAAAGCATCTTGTTACAGGTGAAAAGAAAAAATAGTGTGTAGAAAAAGCTTTTTGTAATTTCTCATTCTCTGACAGCACCCACCCCATCCCCAATTTAATTTCTTAACTGCCTACTAGTAAAGGCACCCAAAAAGTTCAGGTTGGTTCAGTTAAGTGGAAGAGGAGAGTTCAGAGATTCCGGGTTGTTAAAACTTACCCATCATTTGTTGTGCCTGACACAGGCAGGAAAAATCTCATAGCTATTGAATGGTATGACATGTTGATCACCTCATTTGTAGGTGAGTACTTGCAGCTTTCTTGGATCAAAGCATCTTTAAGCCTCTTTAAAGCAATAAAAATGTCTGCTAATTCCTTAGTTTAGTATAAAGGTTGTGTTAGAATGCCAAATTAGTGCCAGAAAGTAAATGAATGCATGTATGAACTGGGTTAACACAAAAACTACGCTGTATCAGTTTGCAAAAGGAGATGCTCACCTAAGAGCACCTCTTTCTTTCCCACAAAGAAAACAGCACATAACAATTCAGACTGCTTTAAATACCATTCAACATAAGAAATGCCCAAGCTCAGAGGAAGTGATGAAGTGATAGGGAAGCATCAGAAAGGGGCATCAGCTCTGAGTATACATCTCATTTAATGCTATCACATTCTGTCAGGTTAGTATGAGTGCCATGATTTACTCACAAAAAGGCCATAATTTCAATGTCTTTGAAAAGTTATTTTTTTAGATATCAGAATGACCTTTTAAAAGACAGGAAGGGAGCTTTGTCTGGTAAGTTAGATAAACACATTTAACTTAGATGATGCTATGTCATAGCTTTGCTCTGCTACTTATTTAATGGATAATTCTGAGAAAGTCACTCTAGTATTTTTATGTCTCATTTCCTCAGACAAAATGATGGTAGGAGTACTGGAAAAATAAATGCCTCCAGCCAATTTTTCCTACTCAGATCTGTCCACCACTGCCTGTAATCTGACAGTGTTGCAGGTGCTGTTTCCTGCCTGTGGGATGATGACATTAGCATGATGTATTGAGAAGTCACGCAACTAATTAATTGAACATTTTACTTTGATGATATGGCTTATGTTGAGGAAGGAGGAGAGTCCATCTGGATTCATTTAGTTGTTTCTTTATTCTTGTTGCTTAAGAGAAGTATAGTTTGATTATCTGACTACTTGATATCAATTTCAGCATCAATATAGAAGAGGCACAGCTATTAATGTTACGGTGGTAATTCATGACCACTTGGGATGGGCAACTTATCCATGTTTCTCTTCAGGATTCAAATAGACAGCCCTGTCCGTAGCTTGTATCTTTAGAGGTAAAGCATTTCCTGCCTGTGGTACACATTTAATTTATTGAACGTTTGCTCTTATTTCCAAGTACAAATTCATATGGTATCAATAATCATACAAATTTGTAATATCAACAGCAGGTTTCCAAGTAAACAGCACATGGAATATCTAAGTATGTCTTTTCCATCTTGCAGGCAAGAGAAATATATTATGATGATACCCAATAGATTCAGATAAAAGCACGTCATTTTTGCTGACAAAACGTTTACTATTTTTCCTTTTAAACAGATGTAAATTTAAAATTACATTTGCTCTAATGAGAAGAAGATAAGACTGGGGCTTTGAGAACTTTTTCTCCATTACGGGAAGACATTCTTAGAGATTAAATCTGCTGCTGACAAAGACAGAAGCTGACCTAAGAAGGACTGATGCCTGGTGGGAAAACTGCATGTACCCATAGATGAGACCTGTCAACATAGCTTACATTGATAAGGTCAGACAGATTTCATAGCTGGTTCTGTTGTGTGGGTTTTGTTATGGTTTTGTTTCAGGTTTTATAATCATCTTTGCATTTAGGAAGCCATTCTGGTCATAACAAGAGCAATTTTTGGAAACAATTAAATTTAAAGAGGCATATTGTCTCTAAGACTAACCAACTTAGCATATTTACAGTAATGTGGACAACAGTCCCTGCAGCACCTTTGTAACAAACCAGCATAACTATAAGGCATGGATTGTGAATGATACTAATCACAGGAAAGAGCAAAAACAGGTATTCAAAAAGCCTTTTTATATACCCAAATCACAAATTGCTTTTGCTTTCTCCTGGGGACTTCTGGAAAAACACTGCTCTAGGCTGCCTAGTAAGTATTACTCAAAATTACTACACTTAAACCAAAAATATCTGGAAGGATTTATCTGCTTGGCATTATGCAGACGAAACAGGCTCTTTCCCCTCTTCTCTCTCCCTCTCTCTTGCAAAAAATCTGCTATTTTCATTGTGGCAAGAAGGGATAGTAATACCCCCTAAAAATACTTTATGACCAGTTCCTGCTGAACAAGAATAACCCCTCAAAATGCCAGATGTTTAACTTGCATGGCTTCCAGTTGAAAATGCACTCCTAGATAGTCAGAAAGCATGTGGGAAGCCTGACTGTATTATACAGCTATCCCTGAGAAAGCAAATGAGATAAATGCAGGCCTGGCATAGATCTGGTTAGGCAAGTGAGCATGACATTGTGTCAGTAACCTCTTTCTGTCATCACTTAAAAATGAGAACTATTATATTGTTATCACAGAAGTAGGTTTAGGATTCCCAATATTTTTTTTGCCTTATACTGTGGAACTGAGTAAACCAAAGTGCCCTTTCACTTAAAAATGCATATAACTCCCTCTAGATAAAGTGCAAACCCTACTGGTAAATGCACACAGCCCTGAAAACATCCCCAAAGCAGAGCACCAGCATCACTAACTACCTCCAGGACAGAGTGAGCTAGCGAATCTGTAAAATGAAGAGTACATGCTTCTGGAAAGCATTGAAAAGAATGAATACAGTCACCAGCAGAGAGAGACAAAAATGCCTTAATTTGCATGCCGTGGTACTCTCTGATCGTAAATAAGAGCAATTAAAACAGAATACTGCTATGGCTGAATATTCTTTTTCAGACAAAAAGTTGTGGTTCCATTGGGCCCACAAGAGCCTGGGTATTGGACTACATCCTATTTGCTTGCATGATTGCAGAGATCTCTGCTTACCCTGCAGAATACACAATTATCTAGGGGTTCCTGCTCAGGCATGAGGAAATATGGGTGTTGACTCTGAAGCCATCAAAATACAAGAAATCCTGATATTTCATTATTTTAGCAGAAATGTCTCCTAGATAAGCAGACAGATTGCCTCCATAGGATCAGTTGTTCTCTGGAGACAGCCTCACTAGTCTCAAGAGTGAAAGAGAAGTAGAAAAGCAACAAGATTTGTTATCCTCACAGGAGAGTGGAAATATAAAATATGAATTCACAGAACTCAAAGGTCTAAAAGGCAAATGGATGACTCCAATCTTTTGTACACAGAGAGGATACACAAAACTTAATGGCTATACATGATGCTAACAAAAAAAAAAGTTTTTAAAAGCTTTGCCCAGCACGACCAACAACTTTTCCAAGTCCAAACTCGCTTCTAAGCTGTCCTTTAAAGTATGGTAGACAAGGCTGATTCCTTTTTTCATAGGTACATGGTTCCCCAGTCACTTTGTCAAACTCTGCCTCCAGGTCAAAAGAATTGCCACAAGGGCTATTTCAGATTCCTTTTGAAGGGCTGGTCATACCTGAAGAAAAGATTTCTTTATAGGTCTTCCTGTTTTCTCCTAGAGGACAGAGTTTCTTTGGTTTTATTTAGCCATTTGTACCGGACACACTACTTCAAACAGATTCAGATTCCGATTTTCTGCTACCTTTTTGACTATTGCAACATCTGCTCCCTTGTCCCTGTTTCTTGCTTTTCTTAGAACCATAAGTTCTGATTTTATTTCAGTCAAATACAAAGAAGAACTAAAACCATTTCTTCTGAAACTTTTCTATGCACTTCCAAAAAACAGATTTACATAGATCTCAGAAAGCGATGTTTGCTGTAAGCTTCATCTGAATACTCACACATTCATCTTTACATTACATTTATGCATTATATATGAATGAAATAAATATGGATAGACACAAAAATAGTAAACTCCTTATGTTTTATTTTCTCCACTCTTCCTTTAATGAAGGAAGTGGTTTTCCACACTGGGATTAGAAGAAGCTGACTTCGAGTATAAACTCTCATTGTGCCAGAGTTTATGTCATACCTTCCAGCCTGAAGACAGAGAATGCACCCAAAAAACACCCTGTAAAATGAACATTTGGGATCTTATCCATACTGCTTTTTGTTAGCATATTCTGCTCTCCTCATCATTAATAGTCAACAATCATACATATATTCCGCCTCAGTTTCTTCTCCAAAGGCATCATGTTCTTCTCACAGACTTGCCTTCCCTGTGATCACATTTTCACAGCCATGCCACAGCTAGAAATATATTCTCAGTGAGTCATCATTTTTATCCCTTGGCTGCCTTATTTCATATCACAACTTCAGCAGAAGGCAGACAGGCAACCTCTGATTTCACTTTTGGTCATCTTCCATTATCGGACACTTTTCTCTCTTTTCTTCAATCTCCAGAATACATCATTTGATGAGCTCTGTTACTGAATCACCCTAAATAAATTGCTACATTTCACTATAATGGCAAGGAAATGTAGCTTACATAGAAAACAGCTGCTTTTAAAATCATAATTCAGTGTACGTAGCATTTATTAACAGCAGCTTCTTCCTGCCCTTCTTTTTACTTTCAGGTTGTCACCCTTCTATCACATAGGTTTACATCTGTACTGAAAATCTTAAATGCAACTCTATAAAACACCACAGTCAACAGCAACAGCAATCAGACCTGTCTCTCCGCAGTTGTAGGACTGACATTGCAACTAAGAGGAGAGATTAAGTTTTTTGAAGCCTATTATTAACACAGGAAATTTTCTGAAACAATGACCTTTAAAAATTAATCACAATGTGGAGTTTTCAACGGTCTAAGGGAGTGATGCCTGTCCTCCCTTGCCCTCTCATGTGCATCTTTAACAGTCTCTCACTGAAGGGTTCTTAGTGCTTTGATAGCAAAAGTGCACCTGTCTGCCACAGGTATCTGGGCCCTGAGTGACAGTCCAGAAGGACCCAAGGTATTATACTGGAGCACATTAATTTGTGTATTTGCTACATCTAAAAAGCTGCAGAACCACTTTATTTCTCAGCTGCTTCCATCATCTCCACTCAGCAAAGTCCTGTTTACCAAAATCAATACAATGAGCTATCATCATTCACATCTGCATGGAGTAAGGTAAGATGTATTTCTATAATCACACAATCCAGACCTTTTTTTTTATTTTAATAGAGTAAAATAACTTGAAATGTTGCTCACCAAGTCCTGAAAATGACATAATTTTATATCCAAGACATTTCATGCTTGGAATATATTCTGAAGCAGATGGTAAGGCTTGGAAAGAAGATGAAGAAGTAGAATTCAGCCACAGCTAAATGTTCTGGAAAATGGTTTTAGATTATAATGCAAAAGAAGTACAAGGACATTGGGGAGATTGATGTATTAATCCTACCTATTTAAAGTGAACTCAAAGAGAGCTAGACAAACATAAGGCTATAACTTCATGGTCACCAAGGAAGGTGTAAGTTCAAAGGCCATAGAGGTTCCTCTCATTGTTCAGTGCATGGGAACAACCCTCTGCTTCGACAACGTGGTATTGCCCTGTTTTCTTAACACAGTAATTACCAGAGTGCAAGCTCCAAAGAAGTCTCTTGAGTCTAATATCTGCTGAAAACTGAATTCTTGGAAGCTTGTTTAGGTGTCAGCACCAAGAAGATAGTCTGATGTTACCCTGAAATTGTTAAGAAAGCTCAGATTTCTCCACCCAGAGCAATTTCAAGTACTGTACTCACATTCCCCTGATGACTATAGAAAACCTTGAGAATTCTAATAAATTCTGATAATCAATACAGAGATTTTGAGTACCATAAAGAAAGAAATGATGAGCTTGAACCTGCAGTCCCAGAAAAGGAATGAGATTCAATCAGGAAAAAGCACATTTCTGCATAATAAATAGAATTAATCCCTACATGTTGGAAAACTCATAGGTGCAACTACAGAGATGAAAATGTGGAGGTGATACCAGGTGACTACAGAGAGAGTTACCATGCCCCTTGCAGGTCTGAAGCACTGTTATCTATTCATAACAAATTTTTAGTTCTTGTACGCAATCTTCAATAGATGTCTGCTGATGAAAAAAACAATACTCCACGTCCATAAAATAATAATATCTTTGTGAAGTAATCATTATAAGGAGGTAGTTATTATCTCCAAAGCATTGTTTTTACACTGCCATTGGCAATTACTGCACTGTCCCAAAACATCTTATTTCCTAGTAGGTACAGACAAGGTTTTTGCTCACTGTTTCATGAGAATATATCTGCAATACGATTATCTGCACAAGCTTCAAGGTAAAGATGATAATAAGCTTAATAAATAAAAAGTTGCCATTCTACCTGATTTCACAGATCTTCAAGACATTTTAATCTGTTAGAAAAATGTTTTCTATAAAGCACATAAAATTTTTCCTGTTTTATGGTCACAGATCCCTAATAAATATCATTGGTTTTGCTACTTAGGTTATCTCAGAAACAATTACACATCCTTTACAGAACTTTAACCATTCTGGTTAAAATTGAGGGTACATATGTGTGACAAGCTAGAAAAGTCCAAAGCTGAAAGCCAACTGCTTTTAAGTCAAACTGATAAAGAAATGAACTGGACAGCATGACTTATAAACCAGGATACTGATTAGCATCTAACAACCGGTCTTAACCCTAAGAAAATTATGTTGGTAGTTGTTTTAAGACATTAGAAAAATACTTTGAGTATCAGTAATGGGTGCTGAGATTCCCCAGGAAAAGAGGAAGCAGTGTAAAGATAGATCTGAGATGCAAAGCAAGAATTCTGGTCCTTCCTCAGGTGAGCACCTTCACTAAGGAGACACTGTGTGTAAGTTATGACTTGAAAAGGAATGGGCTCTGGGAAGGCTGAATGATCAGGGCTGGCAGCAGCTCTGCTGTGAAGACAGGATTAGTGAGCTGGACTGGTTCAGCCAGGAGGGGAGAAGGCTCTGGGGAGAGACCTAGAGCAGCTTCCAGTGCATAAAGGGACCGCCAAGAAAGCTGGAAAGAGGCTTTGACAAGGGCCTCTAGGGACAGGACAAGGGGAAATGTCTTTAAACCTGACAGAGGGGAGATTGAGATGAGACATTAGGAAGAAATTCTTCCCTGTGAGGGGTTGCGAGGTCCTGGCGCAGGGTGCCAGAGAAGCTGTGGCTGCCCCATCCTGGCAGTGTTCAAGGCCAGGATGGACGGGCTTGGAGCAACCTGCGTCTAGTAGAAAACATGTACAATGTCCTCTGCGGCAGGGGGTTGGAACTGGATGAGTTAAGGTCCTTTCAACCAACCCAGTCTGTGATTCCCTGATTAACCCTGTGGAATGCAAACCCCACAACTTGGGTGCAGGCTGGGGCCTTGACTTTTTCCTACCCCCCAAGCAAGCAAACAAACAAACAAAAAAAAACCACTCAAAAAACATATCTGGAATGCTAACAGGCCTTCATAATTATTACATCCTATAATTACTTCAAACAATCTCCAGTGGCACCATCAGGCAAAAAGAAAAGGGCTTTTGTTTGCAGAAACTGTTAAACAAGGCAGATTTTTCTTCCTTACAAGGGAAGAGGATGTATACTGAATCAACGATGTATTCTTGGTCCAACATGAAGTTAGCAATACTAAACCAAACAAAATAACTTGATGTGATTTCATTTCATGTAAGAAGCTTTATGTTTTAAGGCTTCACTTGGTAGGTAAACATGTAGAAGCATATTTTATAGGCAGGGTGTAAGAGGGACTGTAGCAGAAGCAGTGCTCCTTCCTATTGGACTTGGACCGTACCTTACTGCCATTAAGTCACGTCGGATCATTATGTAGAAGAGAAAATTTAAGTATGATTTTTGGTTTCCTACCACAAGAAGGATTATGAACCCATTCAAACGATGAATATTGTCTTTGCACTGTTTCTACTGGAATATTTTCATGATTCAGCTAGACCTCAAAAAAACCTGCCTGAGCCTGCTGAAACTGCTTGCCATTTTCCAACAGGTTTCCTTCAAGTGAATGCTCATTCCAAAGGAAATTAATTTTTAATTAATTTTGAATTAATTAATTTTGAATTCATTAATTCTGAATTCATTAATTTTTCCATGTTGCTCTTTCTTGAACTCCGTGCTGGCTTTCAACACTGTTGGTTACTCTCTCCTCAAGACACACCCTTCAAAGCTTTTTTCAGTCCTCATCTTCTGATTCCTCTTCCAATTGTCTCTCTCCTCTTTTTCTTGGTCTCTCCTTTGATGGATCAGTTTTCTGCTTTCAGTGTGATTCTTTATTGCAGTGCAGCATAGGCATTGTCAATCTTGCTTTAAACAAGATGACTTTTCCTAACTCAGTCTTGCGTACAGCAGAGAGTTCTGCTCAGGCTATTTTATTCCTCTTCTCCCACTTCATGCTTTCATATTGGCCCATACTTCTGGGTTTTGACTTAGAAGTTTCTTGTTTTAAAGCATTATCCTTCTCTTTGGCAATACTAGCCAACACCTCTAAACCGCTTCCCTGGTTTTTTTTTAAACCTCAAGGCTCCTCTTCTACAAGCTGATCCACAAGCCAGGTGATAAAGAGAAGCAAATGAGAAGAACCATCCATAAATCATTAACCAATGCTGCTGTATTTTTTTTCTTATTTCTCTCAACTTGGTTTCTATCAATTCTAATTACAACCTGTGTGGAAACAAGTGGGGGACTGTTTGCATTACAAGTGGAAAGCATTTAGTGAAGGGGAGTATAAGCATCAAATCAACATTCTGCTATGTTTTATTACAGCCTTTCTCCAACAGGATTGCTTCCTCCCTCCTTGCCAAAGAAGGTTAGCACATTTTTATGTCAGCTTAAACCCACATTAAGGTTATTTGAAACAAATCCTCAGGCTCAGTCTTGCAGCTTGAGACAAATTCTATCTATATTAATGAGCTCTATTAATTGTCTTGCATAACATAGCTTTCAAACCTGTAAACTTTTAAAAATTACTTAAATCTCCTTTTAAATTACAGAAATACTTTCATGGATTCTGCTTGTCCTACCAGAAATACTTCTTGCTAAAAGTGCTTAAACTGTATCCACTTAACAAAATAGTTTAACGAAATCAAATCTTTGCATCCATTAACTTGTGGTTATATGCAATTCTATTCCTCAACAAAATAACCTTAGATGTAAACATGACACATTTTTACCCATCACTTTCTCACTCTTACAAGCAAGCTCTGAGTCATGCCTGTGTTATTTCATGCATTAGCTCTCATTACAGCATATGCCGGAGTCTGCCAGCAATGTAAAGAATGAGCAAAGTCCGAGACTGCATGATACAGCTAAGGCCACTTCACATCAGGACACTTAGAACTCGGAAGTTACATACATGTTAACAGAAGGCCACATGTAAAAACCGGGCAATTTACACACCATGATCACTTTAGCTGGCCCCAAATCAAAACTCTTAGTAGCTCATCTCACACTTTAAAAGGCCAGAAGCTAAATGGTTCATCATGATGCTTACATAGTATGGTGGAGAGCCTTTTCTTTTACCAAAAATACCCTTGCACCACTGAGCAATCAAAGAATTTTCCCTGAATTTACTACACCCATTATCTTAAACAAAGTGTTTGATCTCAACTCACAAATTAGAGTGACTCAAAAGAAGCTGATCCTATATTAAGAAGCCAGTAGCTCAGATCCCTATTTCCTTCTCTCTTTCTGTAGTTTCCTTCAACAGCTCTGCCGCAATATAACAGAAAAATCACTGAAACAAAAAACCAACCTGTCTAGCAGAAAACCAAACCTACTGACCTTGAAATTTCCTGAATTGTTAACCTGACAGTTCTTATTTCCCTGCAAAACGAGGGAAGTGCCAAGTCATGTTCTGCTATCTGGGGAAAATGGAGAGAAATTCAGCTGATTTCAGAAGAAAATCCACAGACTACATTGACTAAGAACAATTCAATCTCTTTGAAATCTTGCAGCAATGTTTATTCTCAGTGAATCCAGTCACCCACATGACACAAGATGGTGGTGAGAAAACCTTGTAAACTGGTATAGGGCCATCTGAGAGGTCAGCTCTGTCTCTGGAACTACTCTCACACAAATGACAGTATTCACCAGACTTCCACTTGGAAAAGGTTAAAGAGGATCTCAGCTAGCTATGTTGTGATGGATTCTAACACAGGTAGGTCATGGCTTCATATTTTATCTATGACTGCTTATTCCTTTAGTGTCTCGTCCAGTGTGTACTGGGACAGGTACATGCTGTACATGGTACCAAAAAGAGTATTTTCCTTTACTCGCCTTTTAATCAAGAGGTACTGAAGTGCTTAACCTATAAAAGTCAGCAGCAAGAAAAATAACAAAACAACTCAGGCAACGAGTGCACTTTAGAATTATCACTGATATGAAGCACATCCCTCATCAAATCTTCAAAGTCAGTGTTCAACTCTCCTGGTAGTATACAGCTGAAACTGTCTGGCGATGACAGGAGATTGCTGTAAGAGGTTATGAACCTTTACACCTAAATGAGTTAATATCCTTCAAACTCTCTTCTCACAAGTGCTTCATAAAACTCAGAGTTCAAGAACACTGAACTGAAGTTGGTCCTCAAAGTTGAGAAAACACACGGTAAGTTTTAAATTAAATCAACACATTTAATGATACTACTCAAGGTCAAAATCGGTCTCGAAGTGAAGCCACATTTCCTTTCATTTCTGTAACTGGAGGATTCAATTCTCCATCTTGCGCCATCCATTTTTCTGGCTTAAAGTGAGAAAAATGTCAGAAGTGTTTTGCAGCGCAAAGGCTCTAAGAAATGCCTCAAATAAGGAATCACACTGAGGAGAATGGATATCAAAGGAGCTTTTTTGGTAGACTATACAGGAAAAGCATGTTTCTTGACTATGGCATTTCAAAGAAACCCAAGTGTACATTATCACTTACAGTCCATTTGCATGCTGCAGTGCTGTCTAAAGCGATGACAGGTCCATGAGATTAAAATGCAAGTTTCATTTTTTTTGTATACAAAACCCATAAAGTCTTTGATGGAAGACACTGCGCCTAAGAAGGAAACAAAAAAGCCCTACTAAGGGACTGTATTTTTAGATTCGCCTCTTTACAGCGGGGGCAAAGGATTTTTTAGAATGTTATTTTACCTCTGAACTTTTTTTCCAGGAAGACTCAAACAATTGTTCCACAGCCCTTAGGTTTATGCATGTGCTTAGTATTGAGGGGAATACTTAAGAAGTGATCTACTGCCTGCCATCACATTTTGGTCCTGTTTTCTACCCCAGGAACTAGCATCCCTACCCCACTAGGGGGAGGTGGGGTGTCTGAAGACACACTGTGACATCTTGCCCAAGCACACTCCCTATTGCTCTGCCAAAACATAATGCAGTCCATCCTCATCCATGAGAGATAACCAGTGTTTCAATGGTCAGTTCTGGCCCTGACAACAAAGAGACATTGAAGTGCTGGAGTGGCGCCAAGGAAGGGCAACAGAGATGGTGAAGGCCTGCCTGGAGCACAAGTGTGATGGGGAATAACTGAGGGACCTGGGGGGTTTAGTCTGGAGAAGAGAAGGCTCAGGGGGGACCTTATTATTCTCTTACAACTGCCTGAACAGGAGGAGGAGCTAGGAGGGCTGGGCTATGCCTCCCAAGGAACAAGGGATAGGACAACAGGAAATGGCCTCAAGTCACACCAGGGGAGGGTTAGACTGGATATGGGAACCAAATTCCTTCCCCAAAGGGCACAGTCAGGCATTGGAACAGCTGCCCAGGGCAGTGCTGGAATCGCCGTCCCTGGAAGTGTTCACAAACCATGTAGATGAGGCCTCAGTGGCATGGTTTAGGGGTGCCTTGGCAGAGCAAGAGGTTGGACTGGATGATTTAAAAGTCTTTTCCAAACTTGCTGGTTCCATGTCTTTTACTTTAGCCATATCGTACAAGCAGGAAGGACTGAGATTTATTTTAGCACTCATTTTTTTGTTAGTTTTCCCAGCTCTGAGAAGTTGGCTTTTCTCTTGACAGCAAGCTTTTCAAATAGTGCTAATATCAAAATCCTTTCAGAGAGCAAAGAAAGCATGTCCAACTCTCCATGCCCCAGCCATCCCTGAGACAGTCTCACCAAAACAGCACTGAAATCTCACTAATTCCTGGCATCATAGGAAATTAAAAACATTGTTTCAGTATCAGTGACTTTAAGAATGTTTTTACTACTTTCATGTACAAGGCCACCTGTGCTGGAAGCTATTAGTCTTGTTCAGCATCCA
>NC_047529.1:110903132-110938441 GCF_012275295.1 Melopsittacus undulatus | reverse complement strand
AGTTAAGAGGATCTCAGCTTAGCTCTGTTGTGATGGATTCTAACACAGAGGTCAAGGCTTCATATTTTATCTATGACTGCTTATTCCTTTAGTGTCTGTCCCAGTGTGTACTGGGACAGGTACATGCTGTACATGGTACCAAAAAAGAGTGTATTTTCCTTATACTCGCCTTTTAATCAAGAGGTACTGAAGTGCTTAACCTATAAAAGTCAGCAGCAAGAAAAATAACAAAACAACTCAGGCAATAGAGTGCACTTTAGAATTATCACTGAGTATGAAGCATCCCCTCAAATCTTCAAAGTCATGTTCAACTCTCCTTGTAGTATACAGCTGAAACTGTCTGGCGATGACAAGGAGGATTGCTGTAAGAGGTTATGAACCTTTACACCTCATACATGATTTAATATCCTTCCAAACCTTCTTATCACAGTGCTTCATAAAACTCAGAGTTCAAGAACACTGAAATGAAAGTTGGTCCTCAAAGTTGAGAAAACACACAGGTAAGTTTTAATTAATCAAACATCATATATGATACCACCAAGGTCAAAATCTGTCTCAGTGAAGCCACATTTCCTTTCATTCTGAACCTGGAGGATTCAATTCTCCATTCTTGCGCCATCCATTTTTCTTGCTTTAAAGTGAGAAAATTTCAGAAGTGTTTTGCAGCGCAAAGGCTCTAGAATGCCTCAAATAAGGAATCACACTGAGAGAATGGATATCAAAGGAGGCTTTTGGTACAGATCATACAGGAAAAGCATGTTTCTTGACTATGGCATTTCAAAGAACCCAAGTTGTACATTATCACTTACAGTCCATTTGCATGCTGCAGTGCTGTCTAAAGCTGATGACAGGTCCAGAGATTAAAATGCAAGTTGTTTATTTTTGATACAAAACCCATAAAGTCTTTGATGGGAAGACACTGCGCCTAAGAAGTGAAACAAAAGCCTACTAAGGGACTGTATTTTAGATTATCTCTTTACAGCGGGGGCAAAGGATTTTTAGAATGTATTATTTTACCTCTGAACTTTTTTTCAGGAAGACATCAAACCAATTGTCACAGCCTTAGGTTATGCATGTGCTTAGTATTGAGGGAATACTAAGAAGTGATCTACTGCCCGCATCAATTTTGGTCCTGTTTTCTACCCAGGAACAGCATCCCTACCCCACTAGGGGGAGGGTGGGGTGTCTGAAGGACACTGTGACATCTGCCCAAGCACACTCCTATTGCTCTGCCAAAAATAATGCAGTCCATCCTCATCCACTGAGAGATAACCAGTGTTTCAATGGTCAGTTCTGGCCCCTGACAACAAAGAGACATTGAAGTGCTGGAGTGGAGCCCAAGAAGGGCAACAGAGCTGGTGAAGGGCCTGGAGCACAAGTGGATGGGGAATAACTGAGGGACCTGGGGGTTAGTCTGGAGAAAGAAAGGCTCAGGGGGGACCTCTATTATTCTTACAACTGCCGAAAGGAGGATGGAGCTAGGAGGGGCTGGCTCTGCCTCCCAAGGAACAAGGGAAGGACAACAGGAAATGGCCTCAAGCTACACCAGGGGAGGGGTAGACTGGATATGGGAAACATTCCTTCCCCAAAGGGCATGTCAGGCATTGGAACAGGCTGCCCAGGGCAGCTGCATCGCCGCCCTCGGAAGTGTTCACAAACAACTCGATGAGTAGAGTGTAGGCCGTCAGAATGGTTTAGGGTTGGCCTTGGCAGAGCAAGGTTGGACTGGAGGATTTAAAAGTCTTTCCAAACTTGCTGGTTCCAATGTCTTTTACTTTAGCCATATCGTCCAAGCAGGAAGGACTGAGATTTATTTAGCACTCATTTTTTGTTAGTTTTCCAGCTCTGTGAAGTTGGCTAGATTTCTCTCTTGACAATGCAAGCTTTTCAAAAAATAGTGCTTATATCAAAGCCTTTCAGAGAGCAAGAAAGCATGTCCAACTCTCCATGCCCCAGCCATCCCTGAGACAGGTCTCACCAAACAGGACACTGAAAATCTCACTAAATTTCCTGGCATCCATAGGTAAATTAAAACATTGTTCATGTATCAGTGACTTAAGAATTTTTTACTACTTTCATGTTACAAGGCACTGTGCTGGAAGCTATTAGTCTTGTTCAGCATCCAAAAACCCACCTCTGCCTTGGACTCATTGGCCACAGCTATTGGCTCAGGTCATGGCAGGGCTGAACCTGTGTGGGCTGGGGAGAAATGTTTTCCTCCTCTGTAGAAGCATGGGCTAAGAAACAAGTCTAAATATATGATGGAAGTAGGAGGCAGGAGTGAGAGAGAGAGAGAGAGAGAGAGAGAAAGGCTTCCTGAGGACACATCTTACTGGAGTAGCAAGGCTGGTATTTCAGAATAGGGAAAATCTCTGATTTCTGTTTCTTTTGTATCTGAAAAACAGGACTTATTACCAAACAAACACACTGAGATCTGCACCAAAAATATCGTGTTTGCTCGTGTTACCGATCCCTCCACCTACGCAGAGTGTTCTTGCAGGGTCTTTAATTTTGACTAGCTGCTCAGGTTACTGGAGTAGTAGTAGTAAATTCAGCTCCCTATTGGTAGTTACCAGGCTGCCTCAACTTTATCAGATAGTGATATCGGGAGCAGTTAATAATGTTTTCCTCAATACACAAAGAGATTTCCTGGGCTTACAAAAACAAGGCACAAAGCACTGTTTTCTGAAGTCTTTGTCAAACCCTCTATCACTGCATTTGCAAATCGGCACAGGTCTGCATAGATACTTCAGTACTTTCTGTGCAGGAAGCTCAGCATTTCAGCAGGCCACAGACAGAGATTAAATAGCATGCTTTTAGGGAATAAATCTGCTATTCTTGAAAGCAAAGATGCTATACTGAATGTAAGCAAATCAGATGTGACATGCAGAGGGTGCCATGGCAAGCTGTGTCTGTAAAGAGAACATAATGATCAGGTGTGTTCTTTAACACTAAGTGAAAACATTCATTCCATCTGAAAGGTATGATTTAAATTCCATAGAGGGGGTTGTGGGTTTTTTTGTTGGGTTTTGGTTTTTTTTTTCCTTCTTGAACTGCTTTGGTTCTCTTTCTTTACTAAATCTGGATATTCAGGATGGAAAAAAAGAAAAGAGCACGTTATAAATAAAGAACTGAAGTTAGGAGAGCTGATAAAATATGAATACCATTCCAAGGAGCTTAATGTGTCATAGCTGCATAATAGAAAAGGGAGTGAAGTGCGTATGTGCCCCTGCTGCTTAAACAGTATTTTTGAAAGAGGCTGCAAAGGCAGCACAAGTGGAAAATTCCCTCGTTGGCTGCTCTCCAAGGCATCTATTCAGCTTATGAAAAAGATGATGTTTTATTTGATATCAAGAGCATGGATTGGGCTTTTTGTGGGTTTTCTACAGAGAAACAACTGGAGAGCAGAGTGGTACACAGGCACCCTGGGTCTCCTGCCCTTCCCTCTCCCCCCTCCCATCCAGCCCTTTATTATTTTTAAACCTCTCATCAAATCTGTAAAATCCTTTCTTCATACAGCATAGCCAATCGTGTATGTGACGGATAACGTAAAAGTGCATTTTCTGTGATCATCTTTCCTGGTCTCAGAGGTGAACAGTAGCCTAGTAACGAAGGGATGTTAATACTCATACCTTGATTCAGTGCAGCTCTGGTAAGCCCACCATCTTCCATCTCCAGGGGAATCACTGCATTAAATTTGCATTAAAGATGGCTGCATGACTGACCCAAGGGTCATATTAGCATTTTTACTCCAGTAAGTTGGTCAGCGGAACATTTCTGTACCGTGAAAATTATTCCGGTACCTCGATGGTTAGGAATTAAACATTTATGAGAAATTTTGCAAGAGCATATTAGCAAGGATGAGCTGGTAAAAAAGTACAATAAGGGCAGAGCTGTATCAATATGTGGATCGGAGAAAGAAAATCAAATTGGATTTGTTTCATCTCAAAATAAAAGTGGACACCAGGAAACCAGCAGGAACATGGCCTAAAAGGAATGCTCTGTTTATGGGAAGAGACACAACAAAGGTAATGGTGACAAATGTGCTTAATCACCCCCCTGCTCTTCAGCACTAGCTGCACTCTATTCTCATGCAGACTCTTTCATCAGATTCAAAGTTTGCCAGGGTAAAGCAGGTAAATATTACAGGCCAGAATCTGCATTTTTAGATCAGCACCACATGCATAGCTACTTGGATTTTACACCTTGGAGATTCAAGGATCAGTCACAAATAAACAAAGGACTAATTGACATTTATTTTGTACTTGAAAGGAAACCAACACACTGTATGTTAAAAAGGATCAGCTGGAAAGATGGTAGAAAAAAGAAATATCTGCTCTAAAAAAAACACCTCACAGCTGTATAAATGCAGGAGGAATGAAATGGAACCATCACAACTTGGCATTCAGAATGCAATAACAATAGCTCTTACAGCCCATTAATATCTATTGTCTGTACCCTCGATAATTCCAAATGGATGAGAATGACCAAAGAAAAACACTTAACAATGTAACAGGCACTAATATGCACATTTCTTTGCACTGAACAATAAATTTAAGACCAATCCAGCAATGAATTCTGTTCTATTTAAAGGAGATTTTGTTATTCTATGTCTTCCCCATCCACTCCCTTTTTTTTTTACCCATAAGACTGCCTTCTAGAAAAGACGTTTTGATTGACAAGGTGACATCAACATACTAAGGTAATTTCAAGCATTTCTCTTCTCCATTTCTAGAAAAAAAAAAGGAGCAACTGGATGGTTTCCAACCTAGGAATCTTGCTCTGTAAAGACACTAGCTCCTGGCTTGTACTCCTGCCTCAATCACCTATATATAAAATGAGAAAGGAATGGTCTCTTTAGTACTCCAGAGTTGTAAGAAAATACCTCATATAAAGAATATGAGATGATACGCTTGGAAAGAGGATCATCAGACTTCTGTCAGACAGTTCCTGGCTGGATCTGAAAGGAAAAGGATGACTTTCTGACAACAGGAGAGGCAGAAGGAATTAAATGCTCTCAGACACAAACCAAGGGAATTGAAATACAGCTATTCCCATCAGATAAACAGTGCCAGTTCCTGGAATATCTCCTGCATTATACAATCACTCAGCCAAGAATCTATTGGTTAAATAATGTGCTAAATCACAAATGTGGAAGCATCATGTGTGCCTATAAAAGAAAAAGAAAGTTTAGAAAGAACTTTTTAATCCCTATTCAAGCCAAAAAGCTCTTTAAAAACACATTCACTGATTTTAGCTGCAATGTGCCAAACTTCCAGACTGAAGTGATATATTTGAAACGAGTGACTGACTTGAACTAAAGACCTGTGTTCCTGGAGGTGCAGAAAGACTGCACAATGAGCCTGTACCTACCTCTTTAGTGAGCTTTGAAAAAGCATTCTTTATACATGTGTGTGTATATATATATATGTGCGTGTGTGTATATTATTATATATACATATATATATATATATAAAATTTCTTTTAGCTTACGAATAAAAGGAATACGTCCTTTTTTTGTATACTTAAGGGTTTGTCTGGTTTGGTTGGGTTTTGTGGATTGGTTTGGCCCTATTCTTTGCTGTTTTCCCTTGAAGGCTTGTCTCCTGATATTCATAACTTGTTTTTCTAGAGCTGGTCATTTTAGTCTCCTTTTCTCTGTTGACCATCCTCAAGTCATCAGTCCTATCAACATATGTTTGCACCCATTCAGACCCTTGACAGTCTCTAAAATCTGATTGATACTGGAATATAGAAAAACCCTAAGCCCTTTCAAAAGTGACATAAAACAGCTATTACAAATTCATACGAAGTCTCTTCCTGCAATGACAAGACATTGCAGTTGGAGCCAGGACAATCACTTGCCAATGGAAGAATTTGCAAGGTAAGAAGGACACTGTCATGTTCACAGCACTGGAAAAATTGCTGTTGAACACTAGAAGTGCTCTCAGACCCAGTAGTCATGATACTGTGCCAGACTCAAGGGGAATCAAGCCACCTCTCTACACTCTTTGCCTCCTGGGGCAGCTGGGAGCTGTCCCAAGTCTGGCAAAAAGCAGAAGATGTAAAAATCTGCTCTAACTCATACCTGAGCACCCACCCCTCCAACAGCCTGTTCCAACAGCAAGGACTGACAGGGCTCAGAGGCACTTTGGCTGCAGATCTTTTCTTCCCCAAACACCCCCCACAGCAAGAATAGACAGCGGAATAAAAACCTCGAGCCTTTGCCATGAGGAAATCCCTCTCCACTGAAGAGCCCTCCTGCGGCTGCATCTGTGGCTGCTGTGATTGCTTTTGGCAGCTGCAGCAGATTGAAGGACACGGCCAAAACATGCTGACAAGAAGTGTATTCACAGCCTTCTATTGGAGGCAGCCATTTTGCTGAGAAACAAGACTTAAAGCAACACTTCTACAGGGGAAAGAAAATAATTTTAAATATTTATGTGTTATAAAGAAGTCAATGATACCCCATGTTCAAAACCAGGTTGGATGGGGGTTGGAGCAACCTGGTCTAGAGAAAGGTTTCCCTGCCTGTGGCAGGGGCTGGAACTGGATGAGCTTTAAGGTCCCTTCCAACCCAAACCATTCTAGGATTCTACTTCAGCCTAGGCACAGTAAATGAAAATTTTTACAAGTTTGCTAAACAAAAGCTTTCAAGTTCTTTGAAAATCTGATTTGAAAATAGGGAGGAATTTATTTTTATATCTTATTTACATGACAATTTCACAGGTATCATAAACACCATCCTTTTGCTTTTGGCTATTCACAAAGTGGTTAACCTCAGAAATTACGGCTAGACTTTCAGCTGAGCTGCTTCCAAATGAACCACTATGACTACTCTGTTCATTTTTCTTTCTTTCCAGAAGCATGCAGGTTTTCATAGAGCACAACCTATTCAGTCAGATTGCATACAAACCCTCACTGGAGAATAAGTGCCTCCTCCTTTCACTCACATGCACACAGGACACAAGCAGCGAATATCCATCCTGTGGTTGAAAGGGTTTGAACCTGTCCCCCCTACTGCCAAAATGAAGAGACAGACTACCAGCCTATGTAATATTTCAAGGTTGGTGCTTTCATACTCTTTATACTATAAAGCATTCCATTTTGTACGAGGAGTGGAGTATGGTGAGAAAGTGTACATACACATGAGTAAAAATCACTGCATTCTCGTGATCTCGGTAGTCATCTAGGAAGGAGCTGATCCAGCAAGAGCTTGTTTCAATGAATATATAATGTTAAGTACATACTGGAGAGGGGATGTGAACCCACTCATGTTTCTCCTGGAGACACCCACTAGTCATTAGGCTGTGGTTGTATTTTTTTGCACTACAGCCCAATAAATTATTAATTACTTTAAAGTAAAAGCTGAGTGAAAACCTTCAAGCATGTGTCACTCAGACACTGCAGAGCAGCACAAAGTTACCAGAGTCAGCTACAAAATGGCAGGAGATGCTCTAACTTTAGGGAAAATGAACAAAAGGTTTCATTCCCACCTTTTACTTTTGCAGCAGTGTTGTTATGTGCTTTCCTCTACTCTTTCTCATACTGAAAGGAAATCAGACTAGGGATGGATGCTCTCCTGCAGTAAACAGCTGTCTTCCCCCCTCCAGCACTTTCTGCTGGTTAGCCCAAGCTTTTAAAGCACTAGTTCATTTTTTTAAGCACCCAGCTCCCCACCTGCATTACACTGAGTACCCTGGCACTCAAGTCAGGGCTGTCATGTACATCAGGACACAAAGCACTTCAAAGTCAAAGCTGCAGCACTGACTGAGCCCACACCAAGATGAACAAAGTGGATTTAAGGCAATAAAGGATGTGACCACTCTATGCCTCTCTATGAAAGAGTATCAGCGACAACCCCCCCTTACTCCTCATCAGATGTTTCGAAGATCACATTGGACAATCTGAAAGGCTTGAGACAAGCCCTGTAAACCCCATGCCTGCCTTTGTTAGTCAAGCCATAAAAGCTCTCAGAAAAAGGAAATAGTTTCCAGTTTTGTGCAGAGTACAGACTAAAAACCTGCCTTTAATATCACTCTCCAGGGTTTCAAGCAAGATCTTTTGATCTTTCAGCAGGTGCCTTGTATAATCTCACGTTGCTAATGGTTTTAGGCAGTGACAAACAGCAAACTGTGTCTGACTCGGCAGTCTCTCACTTTCTATATGTATCACCCCAATGAAAAATGCAGCACTTCCCTGCTGTCTGTTGCTTTAAAATATGCATTCTGCCTTCAAATAAACAGGGAGAGAAAGGACGCTGCAAACAAAAGAATTAAAACCTAACACAGGTATCGCTCACAGAAACGTAGATCACAGTTCTGCCATCAGGTAGCTTATGTGAACTGGAAGAGTGTTGGTGGAAGGTTTCAGTAGGACTTCTCATCTACTTGGAGAGGCTGTGTGGCTAATCACAACTGGATCACAATTTAACTGATCAGGGCATGTGTTCAAATGTGTTCAAAGTGCCCTAAACCATCTAGTACCATCTAAATTTCATACAAAACTGGCCTGCACAAGATATGTGCTTCATGAATTGAGGCACCAAGGTTTCACTCAACCCTTTACCTCACAGATAAGTTGTCCGAGAACTCTACTTCACATCTGAACTTAAAACAGATCACAACACTCAACATCATGGGAGTGCTGCTCTAGCCTGTTCAAAGCAACAAAGACGTAAGCAGCTCCAAAGCCTGGTGATGCTGTAAGGAACTCAAAAAAGGCTGTAGATGAGCTTTTCTGGGTTTGTGTTTTTTCTATTTCCCTAGAGAAGGAAGTTTTAAGAATTGATTGCAAAGTCTGTGTTAAAGAAATTCTAGCAAGAATGAGAGAGCAACGCAAAAGCTAAAGCAAGATTACTCTTTTTTTCTTACCACAGGCAGTAGAGTGGCAATTAGTTTAGCATAATTTCACAGGGAAGTGAGAAGAAGAAGGAAAAAAAGGAAAAGATTTCAATAGTCTGGAATTTAAAGCTAACCTTCCCCCCAGCCTTTAAAACAGATGGTGAGGAAAAGACCCACTCTTGCTTTTTGATTGAGCAACCACCACTTCTTCAGAAAGTTTAGAATTACTTTTGTTTCCCTCTTTTGAACAAGATCCTCTGCTTTGTTGCTTTACTGATGTCTCCCCTAAATCTTTTTCTGCTGTTCTGATTTTGAAAGCATCATGCACAGACCAACTATGCCAAGAGATTCTGCAGCTCAGTGACAACTCCAGTCATTCATCTTATAGCTTGTTTTTCCTCTCACATATGTCACTTTTACAGTGCCATAATCCCACTGACTTCAGTAGAGGAGCTCCTGATTTACACTTACTTTGCAGAGTCAGGTCATGTAGTTTCTATATAGTTCATTAGGCTGAGGATAAACTAGAGCCTGCTGGACCACTATGGAGCAGATTGCCTTTTCCCTTTGGGAGAACTGCCACTCTCAGTGAGGGATGCACTGCAGTGGGCTCAGCATCCAAGTAAGCTTAAATGTCCAAAGTCACCTGTGAAAGCAACTGATATACGGAAATACATACAGCCCTACTTCTCCCTCTTGTAAGTCACACACCTCCTTCGCTAGATATGACTTCTGCACCTGTCCAGGGGTAAACACATCTGCTTCTGCAGGGAATTCCACCCGTGGCACAAATGTTTCATTTTGTCACAGCAGGATCCCCAAAACTGGCAACACCATCAGAATCATTTTTAAACAAAACCATGACAACAACTGTCTGAACACTGCAGCTGTTATGTATGATCTCAAAGAAAAACTCAGTAGTGAGTATTCTAATAGGATTTATGCGTAGCAAAATGACTATTTCTTATGATATATACGGGGTCTTGTGAGTCCTAAAAAGGTAGAAACCTTTCAAAAATAATACAAAAATAATTTAAAATAAAGTCTTTCAAGCAGCACAAATGTGCTAAGTGAGGGCTAAAAAGGCTTTCAGCTGGAAGCAATGTGCTAAGTGAGGACTAAAATGGCAATGCATGCTTAGAGAAGGCTCCTTAGGACAGGGGAAATGGCTGCATCAGGAAATAAGTGAAAAGAAACAGGGTAAATACTAGTAGAGATTTGTATCATTGGAGCAATTTTCTTTTTGGATAAAATAGAGAGTGCTAGTGAGCCTGAGAAACCTGTCTGAAACCAAGGAGAAAGAGGAAATGAGTCAGAGAGTGCCCAGGGCAAGCAGGACTAAGCTGCTCCCTTCCCAAAGTCATTTCACACATCTGCTCTCAAAGGCAGTTCTCAGACTGGGACTTTGTAGTAATCAGCCCTCGGCTACAACATCTCAGACCATTCACAATCTTATATGGTACTTCGGAGAAAAGACTGCTTTCAGGTGCATTTTACACTGTACATTTCCTACATTATGCCTTCCTTCTGCAACAGTCTTTCTAGCTTTGTAGTCAGGAGCTTATCTCTCGTTTTTAATCTCATCTGATGTTTCAAACAGACCCAAGTGAATCTGACAGTCTCAAGACACATGGCTTTTACGAAAATGACAAAATCCATATAAATTGGTGGTGGTGATAAACCCTTGGGGCAATCTGTAGTGAAAGGTACACCTGGAAATCCCAGAGGCTAGGTTAGGCCTCCTGCTAGTTTGCAAGTTACCATATAAAACACACGATGTTCCCTGTAATGGATTTTATTCATTACCCTTTGACAAAGCTCAGACAGTGGGGGGAAAAAAACCTAAATATTGCCCCTTCTGGCACGTATTTAGGTGAGAAACTTGAGACTCCTGCTCCCTCCATTCTAATTTCCCCACTGGTCCTAAAAGGAAGTTGGTTCTTCTCTTCAGCTCTGCGTTTTCCTAAATGGAGTCTGAGCATGATGCCTAAAACAGCCCTTACATCCTGCATATATTGGATCCTGCATATACTGGATTTATGGCTAAGAGCATTACTACACTATAGAGTGGCAGACCTTTTTATTGTGTGTTCATGGGTATTTTTGATGTCTTGAGATCTTCAGCAGAAGAGAGTGAGCTGAGGGGTGTTTGAAATAGGAGAGCTTCAGGCTTCAAGAACAGCCATTATAATGGCATCATAGGTGGGATGCTGGAGCTTGAATTAGTACTTGTACAATAACAGATCAAAATAAGATTCATAATTTGTAAGTACAAGTCTTATATGAAGACACCTTTAATACTACATCTTGCAGCATGCAAGTTCCTGTTCAACTATCTTTAAGTCTATGACTCTATTACACCTCAACCTTGAGACACATAGAATCTTAATATTCAGAAATTGTATATGGGAAAGAAACACCTCATGTATTCTGTAAGTACAGTTAGAAAACAGCACATTCCATGTTCTTCTTTTTCCAGTTTGAGCTGTCGTCAGTGTTGTTGTGTTTTAAGCTTCAGCCTGTTTACCTCTGCAAGCCCATGAGCCTCCAACACTTCCTCAGTTCATAAACCTCAGATGCATCACACCCTCTGAATGCAAATGACTCATTTCCTAGTGGTTTCTCATAGATACTGAAACACCCCCTTCATGCCTTGTCCCTTCCTTTTTGCTCAGATCTTACGCTTTAAAGAAGAATCAACACACCCAACCTTCAAGCTCCCTACAAGAGACTCTTAAAACTCACGGAAACTATAACGAGACAGCTAGCTTATAATAATATTTTACTACAATTCTTACACTTAATTTTTCTTCTAGTGTAATATTTGTGGCGAGAAACGCTAATGATCTCAATTTATCAGATTTTACCTTTTTTTTTCTATTAATGAACAAGCACAGTTCCTCCATTTCACTGCTTACAGGACTCTTCAGAATGCTTTTTGTGTAAGTAGGTCATCTGTTTGCTATGAACCATAAGCTCAGAGTATGCAATCACTAAGTACTCCATGAAGCTGAGTGTTGTTATTTCATAGAATCCCAGACTGGTTTGGGTTGGAAGGGATCTTAAAGCTCATCCAGTTCCACCCCGCCACAGGCAGGGACACCTTCCACTAGACCAGGTTGCTCCAAGCCCCTGTGTCCAACCTGGCCTCGAGCACTGCCAGGGATGGGGCAGCCACAGCTTCTCTGGGCACCCTGTGCCAGGGCCTCAGCACCCTCACAAGGAAGAACTTCCTCCTAATGTCTCATCTCAATCTCCCCTCTGTCAGGTTGAAGCCATTCCCCCTTGTCCTGTCCCTACAGGCCATCGTCAAAAGGGGAGATTTTCCTCTCCAGATTTCTTGTTAGTCCCTTTAGGCACTGGAAGCTGCTTTAAGGAGTCCTCTTCTCCTGGCTGAACGAGCCCAGCTCTCTCAGCTTGTCTAGGGAGGTGCTAATGTGTATGTATGTTACCACATTTCAAGTAATCTTCCACGTACAAGTTCCATGTCACTCTGTTACTCTCTGCAGGGTCACATTTAAGCATCCTCAAGAGGCAAAAACAGTGAAGTCTCTTAAATATTAAGAATGACACAATACATTTTCAAATGGACCAGTCAGCTTTCCGAGGAGGGAATGAGGAGCACTGTGGCACAGCTAGTTTTATTCTGGCATAAAGTGGGCTTGTAAACAGCACAGACTCTTTTCTTTCAGTTGCAACCACTGATGCTAGTCAGCCAGCAAACAGTCATCCTACCAAACAGCAGCACATAAGGAAAAGTCCATACCCTCCTGAAAAATGCTAGAGCAGCTGAGGACTGCGGGCTACATCCTCTGCTTATGTGATTTGCAGTAGTTTGATTTATTTACACATACCTAAGAAGCTGACTCTTTCTTGTGTTTCCCACTGCACCTTATTCAAGCAAAGATTTCAAGGCAAAAATAGGCAGATGCTTTGGAAACAAACCATGTTTTAATATAAATGCTACGTTTTAATACCTGTTGCTCTAAAAAAAAAAATCCAGTTGAAATTCCTATAATCAAAATTCCCATTATTATGATTTGCTGTCTCAAGAAAACAACACTGGTTTTGTATAAGCAATTAGTCCTGTATGAACTGGAAATTTATGCTGAAAATATTTTTCTCCTGGATGTGTCACATTTATTGTGAGCTTCAATTCCAGTGGAAATTTTAGCTAATGAAAAAATAATCTCTTGCAGAAACTTTACCAAATGATTGGAAACAGTTGTGCAATCAAACTGTCTCATGAGAAAAATATCTTTGAAGAAAATGTGGTATCTACCATTTTTTTTAACCACACCATAATTTAAAAGGAGAAGGAAGAAGAAAAGTTAGAATAGCATGACACTATGCATTAAGCAGTCCAGAAAGTCTTCTTGGTACTCTACTAAATACAAAGGGGACTGGGCTTTATCAGAAAGCTATGGTACGAGCTTTTACCTTCTCTGTAAAAGTGATCACCTTTGAACTGAGATGGCTCCACACCATCCAGTGTCAACACACTATTCTCTTTGGCATATATGATGTCAGAAGAATGCTTTACTACTGGAACTACATCTTCCCTTGAGCTAATATCAGTCTTTCATGAGTAGAGGCCTCTTGTGTAAACCAAAAGTTTGGGTATCATTCTGGGGTACCATTTTCATCTATATTGAAATGACCCCAGAAGACAGACAGGCCATTTGGTGCCCCATGATATATTTGGTGCAGAGACAAAGGGAACTTCATACCAACTTTCTGGCTAGGATTTAATCTGGGACAAGTCAACCTGTGGCAAGGCAGGACCATTCCCAAGCATGTCTCAGATTAAACCATTTAGAGCTTGAAACTGGAGAAAGAACAAAAGAAACCAGCTATGACATGCAGCAACTCCTTATTACAGAACCACTGAGGCTGGAAATGTCTCAATGACTTACAACAAATAATTTCTTAAGCACAACTTGTTTTTTAATAAAGAAAGTAGCTCCCAAGAAGCTTGTCAGTGCTCACAACTGGACTGGAATATTGGCTGAATAAGGACTATTCAGAATGATGTGAGATTGTTACAGTCTCACTTTTAGGCTCAAAACATGATGACAATAAAGGCAGCTTCCTGCTCCAAAGAACTTAGGACTGTGCATATGTGCTGGGCAAAGCTACTTTTTATTTGAACATAAAAGGAACAGTGTTTTATCAGTAGAAAAATAAACAGATATGATGTAGTTCTATACTGAAATACTTTCAGTGGATAAATCGTCAAGAAACCAGTTATTTAAGCGAAGCTGCTCTTGGCCTGTTTCTCATGTGAAATCTGAAGAATTCCTTTGGCTTGTGTCAGTTATTGGAAAGTACCACATGGGACCAGCCACTTCTGCCTGCTTCAAAAACCTCCTCTTGGTGATGTGTGGAGAGGCAGGGAGGGATGGTGGAGCCAGTGATTTTTGATTGCTTTCCATAGCCTGAGCAAGACAAGAGCGCTCAAGCCAGACGGTAAAAAGCTATCCCAGCATGTGAAAGCTTATTCTGAATTGTTGTTAACATTTGTGCAGTTACTTTGTGTCTAAATACAGAGAAAACAAAAAAGGAAAGGCTCAATCCATTGATGACGCTCCTCCCCTCAGTATTGAGTATAAAGTGCTTGGCACTCTGTGGTTCTAGAGCCTGTAATAAGAGTGCTGCATCCTCAGAAATGTTTTTGATCTGAGAGCACTATCGCACTAGCTCGCAATGGCAAAGATTGCTATTCCTGCGTAACAAAGTGATATATATAATCTCCCTTTTTAAAACTCAGTATTTAATGAAAAATATAATTTTCTTCAGATTTACAATAAAGCCAAATAATATAAGGGAGATGAGAGAAGGGTAGGGGAAAAAAAAATCACTTATTTGTGTTCAAAGAAACCGTATGTTCGCAAGAGTGGAAGACTTTGCATCTTGCACTGTAATCACACGGGAGGGGAGATCCTTGAGAAAGAGATGCACTTTATTTTCCTTTTAAAACTAAACCCATTTTCAATACCTTTGTGTATTGATAACAAGGTTTTCAAGGCTGAGCCGAAAGCACACAACGAAAGCCTTATTTGGACAGATTACTTGGCATGATTTAGCTCAGGTGTTTTGGTCTATCAACAGATAAAACCTGTTTAGATAACACTTGAGCCAACTGGGTTTAGTTACAAAGTTGATCACATTTTCCCAGCACTAATACCTCCCCAAGGCTGCAAGTCCAACCTCTTTCACTGTTCTTGATTTGAAATTAACTCACAAAAGCTGCTGAGTTTCCTTTTAAGTGTAGCAAAATTTCAGCTTCTCTTTTTCTTCAACCACAATAAATGTAGCCTGTCTAAACAATATTAATATGAGTGGAAAAATAAATGATCTTTAAAAGTTAATAAAAATCACGGAAGCATTAACAAATGCTTGAGCAAAATATTTTCATACACACATGAACAGCTGAAGAGTAAATGAACTCTATCAGCCCAAAGAGAAAATAAAAGAAAAAATTACAGAAATTCAGTTTTATACAGAAGTCAGAAAGAAACAATGAATTTTCTCTTAGATCATATGAAAATCAAGGATTTTTAAAAGAGAGATGCTTTCACTAAGGGAGGAGAAACATGTTCCAATCTGAGGTTGCATTAAACAGGTTTGATCAAGTGTGAAAGCTTTTCTGATTTTGTTTTTTCAGCGCTGGAAAGTTACATATATTCCCCCCGCCTCCAGCCTAGTTATTACCCACCATACCCCTCCCTTCACCTTCTTTTCTAGTTCAGCTACTAATGGAAAACATCAAGGATTTTTTCTTAGGACTTCTTGCACAGTAAACGTTTAAATCTGTTTTAAAATCTATCCATTTTATAGCACAGTACCAAGTTTGTCATCCAATATTTTGGCACAGCTAATCTTGATGAAGCAATTAAATTAATTAGCTTGATGAATCAGTCTGGACCTACAAATTCTATCTGTAATCAGCCTGTTAACCTGTGAGACAAACAAAATAATTTGAAGAGTTTTTTAAGGCTGAACTGATGTCACATCTCTAATGGCAACCAAATAAGGCTGTATTAAGTAGAGGTGTTAAACTCATTAATAACAAAACATCCTGGAGGAAGTGAAGCTGAATAATCTTCTTCTAGTCCCCAGCACCTGCAAATATACTAAATATGAGATCTGTTGCAGTGTGGTTTAAAAGGTACAAACTTGTGGTTAGCGATAATCAGGTTGGCAGGGTCATCGGAACCTGGGAAGAGGCTGCTCGGGGTCATGGGATGGAGTCAACAGCAGTGGTGTTACCTGCACTCCCCCTTCTTACATTATATATGGGTAGGAGAAGGTAGATATGTGAAGAACTGGCTATGCCAGACTCCCCAAAGATGGTAATTTGTTTCTTTTCTAAACTGGAAAGTCAGGAAATGTGCTACCAACAAACTGCAAAACAGGAATGATTCAAACACAGCAAGATTAACTGGAAAAATAAAATATAAACCCTTTCCAAGCAATACATTTATTCATTAGACTTTCCTAGAGTTTGCTCACTGCACCATGTGAACATCTGCCTATCCCAGGCTAATGCTCTCCCGACATGAATCAGGTTGGACCACATGGTAGGAACTGGGGATACTCTGGGTTCCCTACTAACCTCTGAATTCCCTCCTCTAGACTCTCTTTTGATGCTCTTGTTTGTGTTGAGGATTCTGTCACTTCACATACAAACATACATATTTGTATCTTCTGCTGGCACTAGTGACAGCTGAACTGTGAACAGGGATTGTCAAATGAGGGTTAATACTAGGACTGTTGTAATGAGAAGTAATAAGGTATTAGAGCAACTAATACACTCTAAGAAGAATGAAGAATTCACAACAAAGAAACTATGGGATTACTTTTAGATATGCCCACATTAGCATTTTATTTCAGAAAGTAGGCCACATTTGAAAGGAATTGTCCAGTTGTCTGCCCACAGCCCATCTTCCTGGTTTACATCATGGAGTACTCCTGATGCATGCAAACTGGCTTTCTTGCAAGTAAAAACCAAATCAGAGGGTTTGCACCAGGACCACATCTAGTAAGTTTCTACCATGAATGGGGAAGCAAAGCTCCAAATCAATAAGGCTGCACCTCCATCACATCCTCCAGCATGGAGCAATTGCAGCTACAGCTGCAGAAGACTCTCCAAACACTGAAGTGACTATTAAGTGCCTTTCCTGCTCTACCATGTCTTAGTGCTATGCAATGTTCCAGGCATACAGTTCTGCTCTTGTGAGAGGGATGCAGGCTTTTCTGATGGAAGAATAAAAGAGCTGCAGTGTCAGGACCACTGTAACCTGACGACAGCTGCCACATAGTGAAGAGTGACATCTGCTATTCAATGAAATTTAAGATCGGGAAAAACTACCAGACCTCAGGAGTGGCATAGCAGATGCATCCCGACACATGAATTCAGGTGGGAACACATTTCTGAGTGTGCATCTGTCTTAGTATCTACAGTACTGGCCTAGGGACTGTCATGCACAAGTGCCTACAGGAGAGCCCAGAGGCTATAAGCTGGAGGAGAAGTTTTCTGCATAGCATCTGGCAGCAGCCTCAGAAACTACATTCCCATTCACAACTCTATACAATTTCCTAGCTCCATCCTGGAGACTGAGCCTGCCATGCTTAATGCAACTCTCACAGCCCATCATGTCCCTCATTAACCTGGCAAAGTGGAAAGTAGTCAAGCCTTTGTCCAAAGCTAGCCCTTGGATAGTCTTTCTGTCGTTCCTTTTTTATTTCCTTTGACATTTTATCAGACAAAAGAAGAAGCATTAAGTGGTTAATATTAAGTAAAAATTGGCTCCTTTTCATTCTCTGTAAGAAAGAAATGAAACCATTTCTGTAGACTATTAGAGAAATCACACCCTAATATCTTGAGGTACCTGTGCACCATAATGGTAAGTATCAAGGACTGCCCACAAACCTACTTAACCTACAGAAGGTATTCACTTGAAGGTTCTTTCTCTAAGCCACCTGGTAATGACGATAATCACAGATACGACAAATACAAACTTGATACATTTTTTTTATCTGTTAAGGGATCATCATTCACAGCCTTTGGGCACATAACATACAAATGGTAACAGGACAAACATTGCCAGTTTCCTGCCACTTTGTCTGAGGGTGGGAAATCACCCAGTGTGGGGAGAAGAAAAATAAAGTTGTCAGAGACTGGTTCATGCAGAGGGGAAATCTGCTGCACAGATTCAGCCTTTATAGTCCTGTTCCCTAGACCAATCACAGAGCAATATTAACGGAAACCCAAAAGGCAGCATGCTTCTGTTCATTCACCCTCTGCCAAGATAAGGTTGAGAACGGATATAACTAAAATAAAAGGATGGTTATGATAACATCCATAATATATACGTAAAGGGATTTATCTCCACTTTCTTTCTTGATAGGATGGGGGGCACGTATCCATCTCATATAAACTGGTTCTGGGCAACCTAGTCTAATTGAAAATGCCCCTGCTCATTGCAGGGGGGTTTGGACTAGGGGACTTTGAAGGTCCCTTCTAACCCAAACCATTCTATGATTCTACCCTAGACCCACCACTGATTTACCATCAGCAGAGCAGCAAGTCACAGAACCATTTTCCAGCCAAAATACCTAACCAGCAAATGGGGCTATGAGGCTCAAATTTTCCTTCTGGCCCTAGCAGTATCTTCAGCACATAACTGAGTGCAACTTGAATGTAAAACTAGCTTATTCTGTCATCCTCATTTTAAAACATGTCCTGTCTTAGGTCCATATGAACAGATCTCTGCATATGGAAGACTTGATCTAAAGTCCAGAAATAGTTGTTCATAAGCCTTTTTCTTCCCCAAGAGAGGGGGAAAGAAAGATTATATCACCTATCTCTTATTCCAAACCCCAGAATGGCTTGACTGGCTTAGTTTCTGTTTCCTGAGTGGATAGGGCAATGTGCAATAATAAACTTTTAAGTTGCAAATACCTATAGGAAGCATTTAAAGCACAATAACACACAAGCTTATCCAGAGAATGGAAAGGCTGACAAATACTCTTTCAGCTTCATAGGTATAACTATTAACAAACCACTGTGAAAAAGACAGCCCTCACTGTGAGGACAACTCACAAAAGACCTGCCAGAGGAAGTTCTGCCCTTGTCTTCAGATGGGGCTTTGAGCAACCTGGTCTAGGGGTTTCTAGTGGAAACCACATGGCAGGGGGCTGGAACTAGATGTGCTTTAAGGTCCCTTCCAACCCAAATTAGTCTGGTTACATGATTTTATGATTCTATGATTCAGCTGGTCAGTACATTGTACAAACCCAAGTATGTCAACTGTTTAAACTGTGGTCCACTGCTGCAGAGCCTAAGTAAATGAACAAGCCTCTTTCTTCAAAAACCTAAAACATCCTACAGCTTAGCTGTAAAGATAAACTAATTACATAAATGGTATCTTGTGAACCTTTAAGATGCTTAATTGAAAAACATGTAATTAATGACTTGCTTGCAACACTATTGCCACACTGACACAGAGCTTAAATAAAAACACAGCATGCTCAAAAAATAAGAATGCAAAGCTAAAGCCACCCACAAAACTGACTGAAACTACCACTGCGAGAAACACAGGCTGGGGCAGGAACCAAAGTACATATGAGGTCATCTCACATCTGTCATGCTGTTCCAATCTGTTAGGCAGGCGTGGGCTTCCTGCACAGCCAGACACAACCTCACAGAAGCTGGCTAGACATGACAGAAAACTGCAGAGCTGACTCACTAGGACTCAGCAGACCCTGGATTCGGGGGCTTTACAGATCCATCAGCTGGAAACCATCTGTGACTGCTGTTCTACTACTTCCAATTTCTATAGGCAGCAAGCCCTGGAGAACCTGGAAGGGAAAGGCACTCATACAGTCTCAGCTATTAGAGCTTCAATTTGCACTAAAAAGGATTGCCTACCCTCTAATGTTGCTTCCTTGGTTGTGAAGACCTTATGTTCACACCAAACGCTAGAATTCATGTTTCTTAGCTTCATCTACCTCTCCCAGTGTTGACACTTAAACTACTTTTAAAAGCAATTATTCTATTTAGGAGCCTAAACCCACTGACTTCATTGTGTGCCAAATACACTGTGGAGTAATACAGCTAATCTCTCAGAACAGAAGCGCCTTTGACATTTGTAGTCATATCTAATGTACAATACTATTCAGGTAAACCTAAACTGATTATTTTTTTTAAATGGGAAATTCTATAGCTGTCAGTGACATTTCACACGGATGAATTCCAGCTGCTATACAGAGCAGAAAAAAAGAAAGTCATAATGCAAAGTCTGAAGGTATCCTGCCTTGAACCAGCTGAATAAGAGTGAAAAAAACCCTACCAGGAAACCTTGGCTAGCTCATTATTACGCAGCTTCACTGTGCTCTGTAGAACAAAACACTATTCTAGTGCACAGAAAAAAAGTCATACAGTACCTTCATGCAATTTACAAGTTTATAAAAGAGCTGCATTCTGGTATTCAGATGGTTCAAGAGCACAGCACTGATTTGCTTGCAGTATGAGAAGATTAAGCCTTAGTTAAAGCCTTTTTGTCTATCATACATAGGCTTGCATATACATCTTCTGCAGACTCATTCTTAATAGATAAGAACACACAAATTCTTTTGGAACTGGAGGCGAGTTAAAAGGAATTTCATTCCCACAGCAATCCACGCAAGCTGTTAGAAGAGACAGATGCTACTTCTAAAGTTTACTCTACAGGGTTTGGCAGCCATAAGCTTCAACTAACAACCGGTTAGCATCAGAGGAAAAGAACACAAAAAACACTAATAAAAGAAAGATGCTTCTTGACTGTAATTCTGTTGCCTTCCCTAAACCTGAGAAAAAGCTTGTGAGATATTTATTATTTCACAGTGCCAGCAGCATGCACTGAAACATCACAAGATGAAAAAAGAAACAACTGCCATTTATGTTAATAGCAAAGATTTTATTATAACAAAATGAAGGAACCTGCATTCGATGTAATCAATTTTGAAATTGGAAGCTAAAGGGAAGTATCACAGAGAAAAGAAGGTGCTTGAGGATAAGACATTAAGAACCTGACACCTCAGTTAATTAAAACCTTGCTTGAGTAACGAGTGCAGTATCAAGACCTCATTAGTCACAGTTTTATTCAGGTAGGCAATCACCTTGACAGGGCCATCAGATCACTTTCCTTTTTGGCACTTTAAAGCTTAAGGCCAAGGATATGAGAGACCTCTCATATTTACAATAAGAGAGATTAAGAACTGAAGAATGCACATTTTAATAAAAGCGTATCTTGTCACTAGGCAAAGAGTTTAACTTAGACCTCTTGGTACACCTTAAGCCTAACACTGCTTGTCATCACTTAAATTGAGTCTACTTCAAGACTTGTAACTATTCTTCAGGATTAAAGCCATTTTCTTCCCTGCTTGAACAGAGAAGCTGCATCCTTATTCCAGCACATCAGCCTTTCTACCACATAAGTGTCTAAGGGAGAACAGTTAATGTGTCAGTAGGTGGACCCCTTAATTTCAACCATTTGCATGGGCTGGCTTCAGCAGTACTAGCATGGGAAGTCCCATTTGCATCATGTCATCTTATCTTTTCTTTATGATCCTTTGAAGCAGCAGATACCAGCCAGCAATAACTGATGCTGCTACTCTAATTGTAGGGGATACAGATGACATTTAAATGAAGGTTTACCAGGAGTAAACATACAAAAAAAAAATAAGAGAAAATTTCTGCCAATTTCTGCATCTGTGGTTTTGCAAACAAAGCTGCCCCTGCATGAACTTCTCTTCCAAGACTACAGTCCAGATTACTCCCTCTTTCTCTTCATATGCTGTCAACTGGTTAAAGGGGAAGAGTCTTTTTTTAAGCATTCATGTTTTGATAGTATGAATCATATGGGGAGCTTGAGGCTGTTTCAATTCCATTTTTCTGATGATATTGGAAGCGATAATTGATTAAATCTCACTTCTTTTTACAGGTGTCAGGGAGGTGGAGTGTCAGAGAGTGGCAAGAACGCTGTATGGGGAAAAAAGCTACACAGAAACCCCACAAACCAGCAGCAGACCAAGGTGCTTTATACCATAGAATAAAAGAAGGTGAAACTAAAAATCAGAGTACAATTCAACATCTTTCTATTGATTCAACAGCATATATATGCACTTCATTTTGCTAATTATGGCATTCCTATCAAAGTTCATGCAATAAATAAAAGAATGCCAAGTTCATAAACTTAAGATATTGCCTCCTTTTTTATATGTAACTTTCCTGCACTAGCTGTTTTGTGGTCTGACATATCCAAGAAGAGACAGAAAAAAATACACAACTTTCCCCTTTTTCATAGCAGATTTAGCCTGGAGAAGAGAAGGCTGCGTGGAGACCCCCATAGCAGCCTTTCAGTATCTGAAGGGGGACTACAAGGATGCTGAGGAGGGACACTTCATTAGGGACTGTAGTGACAGGACAAGGGGTAATGGGTTCAAACTTAGAGGAAGTTTAAGTTAGATATAAGGAAGAAGTTCTTTACTGTGAGGGTGGTGAGGCACTGGAAAGGGTTGCCCAACGAAGCCGTGAATGCTCCATCCTTGGTAGTGTTCAAAGTGAGGTCAGATGGAGTCTTGGGTGACATGGTTTAGTGCAAGGTGTCCCTGCCCATGGCAGGGGGATTGGAACTGGATGATCTTGAGGTTTCTTTCCAACCCTAACTATTCTATGATTCTATAATAAGGATACAAAAATCAGAAAATAGTGATGAGCAACATCTCTAACATGCAGATCAATCTCCATCTACAAACTTGTCTAAGATGTTGAGCTCACATTCAAATGTCTGAGTGCCAGGTTGGGAGCACACAGTGCTATTACGAAGAAAAATGTTCCATAATTTCATTACACCAAAGCTCAAAATGACCTAAACCAAAAAAGTCATTGGCTGGTACTACAGTATTGCAAATTAATGTCTTTGGTGCTTTCCTGAACCAAAATATCATCTATTAATGATGACATTTGACTACCTACAGTCATGAACAAGAAAGAAAATGTCATTCACACTGAATCTGACCTGGAATCTGCTTGTGCTGTATTAAGAGTTCACAAACCCACCATACAAAATCCTTGTTTTCAAAGGAGTAACATGCCAACACTGTAACAAAGACAGACCATTTTGTACTATGCAAGACTACACCCTTTGTAAGGCAGTAATGAGATAACAAGACTAAGGGAAGTGGGCCCAATGGCACTGAATTGGACAGAAGTTAAGCCAATGACAAAAGCTTTTGTTACAGTACATGAACTTCAACCAATGTTCCTGAGACTGGAAAATTCTTGTGGATCTTGTGGAGAATTTGCAGCTGTTCATTGGAATTCAACCCAAACATCCCCATATTTTCCCACTAATTGTAGACAAAAAAAATCAGCCTTTTTTTTTTAGGTAATACTACTAAAAAGTAATGGTTTAAGAAGTAGTTTTCCATAGTTTTTCAACTACACATCAAAAGACAACTTTGGGCATGAAATTCTAAACCTAGCTTTTTCACAGCAGATAATAATTTCTATTTTTTGGGCTGCTGTATTTCAATATAGGACAGGACTTGATAGCCACACTGTTGACTGGCATTATTTATTGATGTACTTACATTATAATCTTTTGATGTTAAACAACTGCTGCTGAAACTTACACAAAAGGATAGCTCTTATACAAATACATAAACTAAAGGAATAATTAAACTTCATTGCTAATTCAATAAACACTAATATCTTCTCACTGATCTGGTTCTTTCAGTTTGAATGATGTATTATTGATTATACTTAAATTATAAAATCGTATTATATTTAAATGATATCTTACATATTTAAATGCTTGTTAAGCATTTAAATCTGTCATTGTACCTGCTCCAATAGTCAGGTCGCAGTGAACTAGACCCAGTTAACTCCGTTCTTGGGTATCAGTGAATCATAAAGATTACTTAATAAAGAGTTCTCCATAGTAATATAGGGAGCCAATGACCCTTGAAAGAAATATTCCCTGCAATGATTGAGAACTGGCAACAAAATAGCTTCAACAGAAGTAACAAAAATGACTAAGTAGATGATCTTGAAGGAAATTCTTTCTAACACTATAAAAAGAAAGCATGTAAATGGTAAAACAACCTTTTTTCACCATTTCATAACGAAAGGATTAATTGCCTATTTCATAATTGCTTTGTTTAAATGTCTGGTCTTTAAAGTAGTTATAGAAGAACTGAAACATTTCAACTGACTAAAAATTACAAATGCTCCTATATGTTGGCTCTTTTATCAAGGTTAGGGTTAAAAATGCGAACTATCATACTTCCAAACAGTAGAAAATCCACTGCTAACTGATTCCACTTGGAGCTGCACTTTTAGCTCCAGGGCTACATTTGACCCAGCAATTCCAAGTTCACAAACTGAAAAATCTGCTCTGGTTCTTTGGTAAGAGTGGTGTTACTGAGAAAAACTGAGGACCTGTGTAGGACTGGGGAAGATGGACTGTGCATCTAGGGCTGTTGTTGAAGCACTGCTTATAGTGGAAGAACAGACTTTGGATGCGTTTCAACCCACACTCTCTTCCTAGAGCATGTTTGGTTCAATGTTTCATACCTGATGGGAAAGATAAAACTCTCTGCATCCTCTCACATAGCTCATGTACAAGAAGCTTCATAAGACACACAGTTTTGCCTGTTCCTGACGTTGCAGAAGATGCTACAAAGACAACACCTTAAACACTTCTTCTTCTCATTTTATTTCCAGTAAAATGCTTTTTCTTTTGCTTCTTCTCAAGAACAGATATAAGGTGCCCATGAGCAGACTGACGTGGAAAAATACAAGGCTGAAAAAACCAGCCTAAGGAGCCTGTATGAATCGCATCCTGCCCATTGCTTCTGTGACATCTACCTGGAGACCATGGAGGAAAGCAGCATAGCCTTATCAAATTGAGTCACCCAGAGTGAAACTTTGATTGAAAATTAACACCTGTAGGTGACATGGCCATGGACAGATGAGGAACAAATCAGAGACCAGCTCCCCAGCCTGCTCTGCCCATGCTGGGAAGAGAAAAACAAGCAGGGTAAAACAGACTTTAAATCTGCTGTGGCTAATACAGGCAAAAAGGGAAAGGCTGGAACAATGCAAATATGGGAAAATACTTTAGTATTTTCAATGCCTCGAGATAACTACTGGCAAGTGTTGCATTGTGCTTTGCTTTAAAACAGAAAACACTGCATTTTAATTAAATAGGTAATATTAATTGCCATGACCAATGTAGATGCTACAGATGGGATATAACACAAACACATGGGGAACATGATACAAGAGTCCAAACACTCCAAAATTAAGGAAGCCCAGTTAAGCTGTCTTTTTGAGATTTTCTGGCTTAGATGTCTGAGATGATCTGACTGAAGCTCTTCTCAAATAAGTGGGTTTTGATCCCATTTCAGACCTCAATAGCTTGGCTCCCTTATCATCAGCAAAACTCAGGACTTAAAACTCAGTTTCTAAGTTTGCTCCAATTTAGATGCAATCTAAGTAAAAATATGAGACAATTCCATGCAATAGTCCTTCCTAAGATTACTGAATGAAACAAGAAACTGGCTTTTGTTTGTTTGTTGTAAGAAAAGAAGATGAAGTAAATTCTATATAAAATTCAGCAGTGGAGGAATAGGTAGGCATAAAGCCCCAGAGTGATTCACATATATAAAAGCCTAAATGTAATGAAAAAGCATTAATAAGCCTTTCTGCTTCCTTTAGCATTCACAGAATATCCCTGGTTCTTTAAATGAGAAGCTCACTGTAAGGGGCATATCTCAAATGTAACTAAATCCAAGGAGTAGGTCAGCTACTGGGGGACCATAGCATGCACTAGCAGTGTTTTTAAAATTCAAAACATGCAGGCCCATAAAGAAGGGGTTTTACTCAGGGATTCAGCGTGAGTAAACCATCTGTAAGCCATTGAAATAAGACAACATTTTGATTCTCTTTCTCCGCTGCTTAGTAAACATCACCTGCCATTGTTTATCTTCATTTGCTTCTTGCCTACTCAACATTCATCGCCTCTCATCATTTATCTCCATTCGCTCGTGTCCACTTAACAATCGTCACCCAACACTGCTCAACTTCATTTGCATCATTTACATCTGTTCGCTTGACAGTCATTATCTGACGGTACTCATCTTCATTTGCTTGGCAAGATTTCCCTGATACTCTCATTCAAGGGTTCACCAGTGCTTGGAATTTCCCATTTTTTCAATATACCAACATTCCTCTATCTATAAGCATCAAGAGTAACAGCTTTTAGTGTCGCTACACCGTTTAAAAACTGGTTTGCAATTCCAGTAAATCTAATGGAAAACACTGCCCTGTCCCCCCACTTCACAGTGATGAATGTTCAGTATTTCCCATTTTTACTTCATGAGGGGAAAAGAATATATCAGTATAATTTTACTTCTATATATAAATACATGAGTATACACACAAAATACAATAAATATATAAATCCCATTATAATCTTCAGGATAAACAACAAATATAACTCAGATAAATAATGCATTCTCTTGGCCTTGAGCCTTCAGAGTAGAGAAGCTGTCAGCCAGAAGTACTGTACTTAGGAGTACAACAACACATTTAGGTCTTTCTTAAGCCAAAGCTGAATATATTTCATAATTCATTATGCCCTCCTGCTTTGGTATTTCGAGGGGAAAAAAACCCCACAAAATAGTTCATAGTAATATGGCATCTCCCTTACTCCTGAATTTTTCTTCAAGTGCCTCATATTTTTTACATTAACTTCTTAAAAAATACTGGTTTTAATCTGAAGATAATGACAAGATTCTTGCATGTCTATAATTCCTCAATCAAGATAACCTGAATCTACTCAGTGTATCAAATAAACCTGTTTATACCATGTGGAGCGGAGCTCCTCGATCCAGGTATCTGATGTACATCCAAAATAAATGGAAGAGTTTCAATACTCTCTACAATACGTTTCTATGAACTGCAAATTAATTTGTTTTCTAACAGATCTGCAGAAGGAGACTACAGATGACAAATAAATAATTTATACAATGTGAGGTAAGTTGTAACTGTTTCATTAACTGCTACAAACAACACAAATCTGTCTTGCCTCAAGGTACCCATTACAGTTGGCATCATTTATTCTGGCAAAAGACCTGGTCAAAGGCTCCATCTCAAGGTTTCTTGTGATTAGAGGTCACCTAGCACACTTAAATGAAGGAAAACTGCAGTCCTCAAATATGACCTCTGCTGTTTTTAGGTATTTAACTTCATCTCACATACACAAGGTTGTATCGTAAGTACGAAATTAGCTGCAAAATCACTCCTTTTTCAGCCGAGTGACACCAACCTTCAAACAAAGACAATGACAGGCTAAAGAGAGGCCTTCCCCTCTTGCATTACCTTTCACCCCCTCCTACTTGCCTACAGATTTCTTGCTTGCCTTTGCTAAGTTGCAGCTTGCTGTGCCACAGCTCCCCTTTGTTCTCCCATTTCCCCCTACACACATAGGTTTCAAACCCCCACATTTCCACTTCCCATCCCAGCACAGGCCATATAAAACTCTTATTTCACAATCTTTGCAGCTCTGCCCTTTATAGCCCCCTTCCAGGGTATCTGTAACTTCCAATCTAATATCCATGAAATGTGCTGTAAAGCAACCAAAATGCTTTTTTTTCCCCTTTTGATAGGTAAACCAAGATGAAACATCACTCCAAACCTGTTTCTTTAGTGTGCATATCCTCAGTTCTTGTTCCTAATCCTCCAGAGATGATGGCTCTGTGGCTAATACAGACCAGCACAGACCAATGGAAAGTAAATGAGATACCATTTGGGCACTGCAGCCTAGATGTATCACATTTTCAAACTCCTCATTTGAATTCAGGTCAGTCTCTTCTTTTTCAATTATGCCAACAACACATACAAGTTGGCCCATAACATCTATTAATTCATCACAGAATTAGTGTAAAAACTATATTTTGTATAAAGCTTTAAAAAAGCGTATCACTAGGATATAATTTTGTGACCCTCTCATGCCCCCCAGCTGTCACAGTGTAACATTCCCAACATTATCGAAACCTACTGGTGAATGTGCATTTATAACTCTCTAGAGAAGACTGGCTTTAAATAAAAGTAGTCCTCTACTTTCTCCAAAATCGAGTTTCTTAAGCATATACCTCCTTTAGTTCTGGTCAGAAGTAAGAGAAGTGCAGGAGACTATTTTATACCAGAAGTAGAAGTAAATTGTTTGCGTCCTTTTCTTTCTTTAACTGAATACGCAGATAGAAACTGCATTATGACATTGTTCAGTCATATCCTCACCTTACTGAAATTTGTGTGTATCTTCTGGGATGGGGATGCATTACAGAATCTTCAAGACAGTTATCAAAGAGCGTATGACTCACTCTGGTATTTGAAAGGTGATAAAAAGCTTCAGGAAACAAAACAAAACTTCCTACTGGCAAGGTTTGTTACCATGTGAAATAATCTTCCATGATGGGCAGCAGAAACCTTATTATTCAAGATGTTATAAAGAAAGTGAGCACAACCACTGGAAAATACAGTATATTAATAATCCTTCATTATAAGAGGAAGTTTAACCAGATGACATTGGGGGAACTTCCCCTTACCCTAGTTTACAATAAGCAAGAGTTTAGGATACAAAAACACAATTAAAACAGGCTAAGGTAATTTGTGAAGTATTCAGATTGTGTAAGACTACACCATTTATATATATATATATATACACACACACACATAAATATGTACAAGAAATAGTCACAAAACTCCCTGTGGAGCTTAGGTAAGTCCTACAGCTAGGTCAGTAGCCATGATCCAGAAACCTAACATCACCTTTGTATGTTTAAAAAGGGTTTTCAGATACTGAACATCCTCTGCACCCACCTCCCCAAATGCAGGCAGATGCTCTATCTTCTTTTCTGGGTTTTAAAGTGTGTTAGAAACGTGTACAAAATGGGTAATTTCATGTGCATCTCTAAATTACCCTATGGGGACCCAGAGGCAGCACACAGTTTGCTAATGTGTGCAGGACAGGATAGGTGCTCAGTCTATACAAAAAGGCTATGAGAGTTGGGTTTCAAATTAATTTCTCAGTAATTAGAAAGCATCTCTGCCTCATGTGGATTGATTCAAAGAGCTTATGGATTTACAAAGAGCCTCAGTGGATAAGGACAACTCTAAAAGGGATTTATCTTCTTTTTTTGTTTGAAAATCATTTTGAGCCAATGAACTTTACATTTCAATTGTTTGGGGTTCTTTTTTTAATTCTCAGATTATATTTCATATATTTACAAATAATTTCAACAAAACCCCCCACCCATATCCACTGCATAAGAAATGTCTTCTTCAAACCAGTGCAAAAATCCCATCCTAGATGGTTTCTATTTCTTCTGATGCTTGAGCACTTCTTTTTTCAAAACACTATCTCCAAGGGAAGTGACATACATGGAGAGCCTTCCAAAAAGCTGAGCTTCAAATGGAAGCTCACAGAGCTGCAGGTGCTGTGCACCTCCACCCACTAGGAACTTGTTAATCCAGCTCAACACCTCCCACAAGGAAATGCAAGATTTCTCCCTCCCCTCAAGCTTGCCTGCAGATAATGTATAGCAAGGCCAGTCTCATGATTGCTGAGTGCCAGCACTATTTCTGAACTACTGATGCTCTGGGAAGGCTCTTGACCTGCAAGCTGGGTTTGGGCACGAGCAGCTCCATTCCCCTCTTTTAGAACTAGGTTTGGGGGCTGGCATGGTTCAGGTGTCTGTGTCTGTTCAAAGCAAGACTTCTGTTGATAGCTGCACCATGACATTCATCATGTACAACTGCATTTAGGCAAATTGCATCTCATTATACATCATCCCTACAATCGGCTAGAGAGCAATTCTTTCATCTCTCAGCTGCCGTTTTGACAGAGACTTCAAAAAAGCTTAAGCAAGAGTCTAGTGCCCAGAGGGCTCCCAAAAATCTGAGAGGCTGTTTAACTTGCATTGCAGGATAAGTGTCCAAGTAATGAACAGCTATCCTGTAAACACAGTTCTGTAGCAGAATAAAAGTATATAAGGAAGGGACAAATGGATATTTTTCATAGATAGCTGGAGTTCCATTCAACCCTTAGAAGGAAAGGTAAGTGTCACTTTTCAACTTGCTGTATCTCCCTGTTTTTGCTTACAAACCTGTGCTTTAATGACCTCATCCAGTACTACCATCACTGATGAAAATCCAGGTCAGATTTGTTGAGAAGACTAAACTGCATGGACATAAGGAGGTATCATAAACTTCAAGAGGTGTCTTGTTCCACCAGCATTCCTCATGTGGGCTCAACCAGTGTTTCTCATCAACAGGGATGATAAACATGATTGATCAGAGCAGCACCAGAGTAGAGCAGTGAGACTGCAGCCAGTCCTGAAACACATTTCCTCCCTGAGCTACCCAGCACTCTTCCAAAGACTATACTTAAGATTTCTGAGGTCTGGGGTATAACCATTGTGAGGAAAAAGACAGGCATAAGTGATGCCTTATCAGGCTAGGCATTCCTGCAAACAGAGCAAGAAACAGGTTTCACTGTCACTGAAACCCCACTGAATGCATGACACGTAACTGACTTCACCTCTTGATGGTGCATATGATGGCTCACAACAGCTATGCTGCATTAGGATGTTCACCCTTCATCGCTGCCTAGCGGATTATAATCCCAAACAATAAGAGAAAACAAACTGATCTACAGTACATTTCTAATGTGGAAGCAGAGCAAAGAGTTTGGAAGCCTTTCCAAGTAACACATTTTGTTTGCACTTTTATGAAGGGTTTCTTTTTGATCACATTTAATTTGGCAGTATAGTTTATTGAGACAGCCACAACAGTGCTGGAGAGCAAAACCAAATACATTCGTGGTTTTCATTCTGGGAAACCATAGGAAGAGATTAGGAATAAACCAAGCACCCAACTTGTCTTTGGGCTTGAGAGGGAAGAATGTGTTACACTATAACCCAGGAAAGTATGTGTTTAAATACTGGAGTTTAAAACAAAACAAAAAGCAAAGCAACAACAGATCACTGAAAAGACCCTGCACTTCACTGAATAAATCTACAGCCATGAGAATGTAAGGTTAACATTTAGATTTAAGCTGGTAATGCCAGGACTTTGGCCACAAGCTTCTTTCCATTTCTCTTCTCCCCAGTTCTAATGCTGCTTTTATTTTTACAGGCTACATGAACTGCTTCAGTGAATCACAAACCATAAACTGTTGACACAGCATCCCCTCTCTCGCACCCCCTTCAAAAGAGAAGCTCTAACTGAATACACCTAATTGGTATTTATTGCATGTTACAAGCCATAGCCAACAAAAGCACAAGTCTGAAAAATGCCTGCTCATGAAATGGCACTAGAGCAAAATGACATTTTGGGCAAGAGAGCGAATGCTACCTTTTCTGAATGAGGTCAGTGTCCACAGGCTTTAAAAGCTTTAGTTTCACATGAATTGAGCCTGATGTTGCATAAAAATATGTCCTGTTGCAATCCAAGATAAGGAGCCATTCATGTACACCTATTTCAAGCCTTAACACTTCACAGAGGAAAAGCAACAAATAAATGCCATAGCTGAGGTTTTATCCATCTCCAAAGACCAGACTGGTGGTCTTTGAGTACCTGCAAGTAGCTGTATTTATACTGTCTACAACAATATGATAGCCATTATAAAGATTTATAGCTAGTAATCACAGTAATGCTTGAAAGCATGAGGCTTTTGAAAAAAATGATGTATAAAATGACAGCTTTATGGTGCCTATTCATAGCTATAACTTTATTTTGTTCAGTATAATTAATGGAGACTTTCTTTGAAGGGTTAACATTCAGGCTGTGGAAATCCATGCGTATTCCCTGCATTTCATCCTACCTGGTCAGTCAGCAGCATCTTACAGTCTGCAGCACAGAATCTTAAGCTACCCCAGTCATCAGCAGAAATTCAGCCAGAATTTGAGAAGTGCATTGATCTGTGACACACTCAAACCGGACACACAGGATTTGGGCAATAGGACAAGGCTGCTCACAAAGACCTTTTTCACATCAGTCTTTCAGGTGCTGCAACTCGCTCTAGCCACTTCTAAACCCACACCAAGCTGTATCAGCTGGGCCCAGATAACTGTGTATTTCCACCTGACAGTAACTAAATCCCCTCATACTTTGGCAATACCAGTTTTCAAGACTCCCCCTGCACAACTCCCCATGAAGGGACCTTGGAAAGGCTGGAGAGGTGGGACCATGCAAGTCTCACAGAATTCAACAAGGCCAATTGCAAAGTCCTGCCCCTGGGTCAGGGTAATCCCAAGCACAAACACAGGCTGGGGGAGACTGGACTGAAAGCAGCCCTGAGGAGAAGGCTGCTGGTATCTTGGTTGGAAGGAGCTTGGAGCAACCTGGCTAGTGGAAGGTGCCCCTGCCTGTGGGTTGGAACTGGATGAGCTTTAAGGCCCTTTCCAACCCAAACCATTCTATGATACTATGACAGCCAGTAGTAGGACTTTTCACACTGATGGCGGAGCAGCTATTCTGGGAATGGTAGCAGGGAGTCCTCAAAGCTTCCAGAACTTTTATGGAAATACCATCTTCATGGAGAATAAAAAAAAAAATGCTCTTAACTTTTTGAATTAATAAATTAAATTACCCAAATATTTTGTACAAGTATAAACTAAGAATTCTGTTTTATGTTCTACTGAATCACTTTTTGGTGTCATACCTGTATTTAATTAGCCTAACGTTAGAAAACAAAAAATTGACCTTTCTTACACCAAGCAGAAATATCCAGGAGTCCCTCCCTCGATGTTAAAAAGGTCTGAACTCATTATTATTGCCGGAGAACTCATGCAGTCATTTTCACAAAGACATTACAATGGAAAAAACATTTGGAGAATGTCAGAGAAATGACAATATCCTGGCTAAAAGTTTCATTTGGTGTTGTGGACCTGAACACACTGGTTTCATTTGCACAGGCATCAAAACATCGGTGTGCCTTTGCTGTCAACTCCCTGTGCCAACTAGGATGTCATCTACTTCCCCTGTCTCTCAACAAATCTTTTTCCTAAGGAAATATGAAATTTCAGGAGCATTAACAAAAAGGCAGTATATGTTTCACCATGTACACCAGCTCCACTCTAATTGAGCCAAAAACCTCCCCTTTAAACTGCATTCTTACACACACGAAGCATGAAGTAAAGCCAGGGTGTCAATTTTCACTCTTTCCTTGCTGCTTTGTTTTGATACAGTGCCATGAATAATTCCCAAAGGGGAAAAACTAAATCCTAGTGTGTTCATACTTTTCAATACAAAATTAATGTTGATAGCAGCAGGCTTCAGAAGCTCACAACCTTGAAAACTGAGGTGACATTTACACTGTTCCACTAGCTTTAGTTTGGATTGATAGGAGCTATATGATTTTGCCTCAGAAACTAATGAGCACCTGTAATGTCAAGTGAAAAGAAACTCGAACTGGAAAAGAGCCATTCCTGGTTTTCTCATCATTCCTGTTGCCAGGGCAACAGCTTCCCCATCAATGGATGGCATGGGGTCGGACCAGCTGCCTCCTCAAGGCTAGCTCCCCAACATCACAAGGCTGCACTGAACAGATCAGGAATAAAGCAGAATAAATGCACCTCTCCTTAAAAAAGGCCAGCCTGAAACAAAACTGAAGCAGAATTAAACAGATTTTTTTCATGTCTTTTGAGCATGGCACCACAAGAACTGTCTCTCAGAGAAATCATAAATCCAGATACCGACAAAACATGGTCATTAAAGATCCCATGCCATCTATTCATAAGATTAAACACACTGTTAGTCTCACTGCCTTGGCTGTGCTCCAAGTTGAATAATTGCATTTCTGGATAACATCCAAATTCCCCTGCTGCTTAAACATGACAAGAAAGTTTTCATTGCTTCCTTTTGTAAAGCACCAGGGGCTCTGGTGCCATCATAATGGCTTTTAAGCCACCAATACACCCAGAGAAGTGACACATTCGTTCCTGAGATGACACAAACAAACTCATAATTCCATCCATTGGAATAATACAATCTTCTACACAAAAGTCAAATACATATGTTCTAGTTAAACACACCACTGCTTGCAAAAGATGATAATAATAAAGCTAAACATGAATAATAAAGAAAGATTAAAAAAAGATGGGGAAGCCATAGGGAACATGTGTTCCACTACACTTTTCGATACACCCCAAGGACTTAATCAGATTTGGGTTTTGACATTTATGATTTGTTCAGGTCTCCACATCACTCATAATTACTTGGAATATAAGTTCAATTTTCTACTTCATGACAGCATTTCAGAACATATGTTCCCACAAAGCTCTGAGGAGACCTTAGAGTACCTTCCAGTGCCTAAAGGTGCTGACAAGAAACCTGTAGAGGGGCTTTTGACAAGGCCTGTAGGGACAGCACAAGGGGAGGCTTTAACCTGACAGAGGGGGATGCAAATGAGACATTAGGAAGAATATCTTCCCTGTTAGGGCTGAGGCCCTGGCACAGGGTGCCCACAGAGAAGCTGTGGCTGCCCCATCCCTGGCAGTGTTCAAGGCCGGTTGGATGGTGCTTGGACCAACCTGGTCTAGTGGAAGGTGTCCTTGCCCATGACAGACGGTTAGAACTGGATGAGCTTTAAGGTCCCTTCCACCCCAAACCTGTCTGTGATTCTATGACTCTGTGACTTGTTTCCAGTATTACTAATGTTGGCATGTTTTGCTTTGGCTCCTAGTGTTTAAATTACTTGAAATCCAATAACTGCTCTCTCATAAATCGTCCAGCATGAGAGTGGGATGTTTGCTTGTTAGCTTTCTTCCCCAAAGACCCCCTACCCTGCTTTCGTTTATCCTGGGATAAGAAATGACAGTGAAGTGTCTAGACTTACATATTTGCAACAGGATCACAATCTGTCCCTGGTTTTTCCTTTCCCTATTGTGACATACTTGGTTCTTTAACTAGGCACATGATGAGATGTAATTTGAATTTGCAGCATGGAAAAGAATCCCTGAGCACATTACAAACTCATCTGCCAACTGCACACAGCGATTGTTCCTCTCATTTCTGAGACACAACCACTTTTGCTGGAAGCACACTGACTTTATTGCACCACAATGGTTAGATGGAAAAGAAGATAGACACCATATCCAGTCATAATATCTGAGAGATTCACAGCTGATCTGCGTTCCTCCAGTGCCTCTCAGAGCATTTCCCAATGCCTATGAAAATCTGCCTCATTGTATGGTGCAGAATTCTTCAGTTGTTTTAACCATTCTCCCAGCTTCTCTTTGTAAGAAGAGGCTGCAAGTTTTCTATCTGACCCCTGCAAGGAAAACACCATTGAGCTGGGGGGGGGGGGGGGGAACCTCAATTTTTTTAACTAGCTGAGAAAGAACAAA